>NC_056743.1:811527449-811602449 GCF_019279795.1 Protopterus annectens
TACATAACATTCCTCTCCCAGGCTGCCATTTTCACTATGAGTTAGTCTTCCTGCTATAAATCCAGATTGTGCACATGTGCCAAACTAAGTGCCATTCAAACACCCAAAACTCTTTTAACCACTGTAGTTGTGTTTTCAGTGGTTTCATGAATGAGCTATACATCTTTTGATAATCCACAAAAAGGAGGCAAGATATCTGCATCAAGACTAGGCCTTTACACAACCTCTAGGTGATCTGGTAATTGTTGATGTGACACACAAACACTATGTACAAATGGGAAAAAGTGGGTTGATGATGCTGATGCCGATGTCAATGTTATTTGATAGAATTGTTTTCTTTCTGTCAAACTGTATCAGTAGCATAGTCTTTGGAATAACTAGCCTAATGGACTAAGGGCAGATAAAATAAATGTAATAAATAAATAAGTACATACATACATACATACACTGAGCTAAGAATCTGTTTTCTGGCTTGAATAGAGTGTTAGTTTTTAGCTGTCTCCAGCCATTTTCTATTTGTCTGAACTGCTCTTTTACCTGTTATGAAATGTCCACTGAATTGAAGCAGCATTGCATGGCTTAGCCGTTCAGATGTCTCTATTGCCTTCAAGAATTTGCACAAAACAGCCAGGATACAAACTGCAGTTTTTCAGAGATGCCAGAGTTATTATAGTTTACCACAGGTGATGACAGATCAGTAAATGTGGCATCAGTCAGGCAACAGATGTTAATTCTTATGAAGGCAGAAACTAAATAAATCAAATCACTCTTAATTATATCTTTAATTATAGAGAGGAGCACAGAGCTACCTTCTCTCGAATCAGTGGTTTCAAATGAGTCACTGCAGATAATTAGGTCAGATTAAAGTAAGCAAAATACTGCTACACTCTGGGCTTTTTAAACTGTCAGAAGGTGCTTTGATTTAACAAAAATGATCACTAAGTACATATAAGGGCTTCTGAAAAAAAGTTATGACTAAAATAATTGTGTACCTTTGCAAAAATGCCTTTTTTATACAACTACCTCAGTTTTGTAAAATAATGGCATTTTTATTATACAAGCTCAGCAGATCTTGGAACAGTTTTTTTTTCTAGTGCACCTTCATGGAAAGGTATCCAATAGTAATAAGGTTTTAGAAGTGAGTGGCACGAATGCTTTTCCATACGCCAGAAAAGACAGATTAAAATGCAAATGTACTAGCAAAATGCCTTTCTGTTGCTGTACACATTGGATTCATCTCTTTAGCCAGACCCTAACAGGTCACAGGGATTGACATGTTCATAAAAATCTGTATCTCCCAGGTGGGGATTCAGTAAGATCTTCGTGTGTGTTTGTGTGTGTGTGTGTGTGTGTGTGTGTGTGTGTGTGTGTGTGTGTGTGTGTGTGTGTGTGTGTGTGTGTGTGTGTGTGTGTGCATGTGTGTGTTGGGAGGTACCATACCATCTCACAATTAAGTTAATCATATCCTAAGCTCCTATGCATTGTTCATAGCATATTAAAATGATGTACAATATAAAACAGTACTGATCATAACAGTCATGCAGCAGAGTCTGCTCTCTGAAATAGGTCTGCAGGAACTTCTTAAATATGACACATACCCAAAGCTGAAGCTTGAATTCCAAGGAAAAGAACCTGGTAAGAGAAATAATGCTTACTATGAGTTTCAGTACTATCCTGGCAACAATTAGCAGCCCCTTACTAGCTGAATGGAGTATGCATATAAAGAATCACTGGTCAGAACCAGTATCTATGTACTGATGATCCAGCATCACAGAAGTGACATATTTGTAATACAATAAACCTATTAAAATTCTGGCTGCAGAGGTCTGCATATAATGAAGGTAGTCAAGACTAGTGGCAGGGATAGCAAAGTAAATTTGAGACTGGCAATTCAGATCCAAGGAGGTCAGGGAATATATGGCTGTAGCGAGATGTTCTGATGGAATAAGATGCAGGATGTGTGTAACGTTCTGAGGACAGTAACAGAATGATTTTGCAGTTGTTGCAATATAGTCTTTAAATGACAGCATTTTATCCAGGAGGTATGGGTGGAATATCAAGTCCTCTGACACACACACACACACACACACACACACACACACACACACACACACACACACACACACACACACACACCACATTCTTAACGCTGATTTACCTATTCCATAACTAACCACCTCCCCATATGGAACCACCCACCTCTTAACTGCTGCCAGGAAATTGTTCACATACCTCTCAACCTCTTACAGCAAGAAATCTGGACAAAGCCATAAATAATGGGGGACAAAGGCCTAAAAATGGGGTGAGTTTTTAAATATTGCTCTTACAAAATTAGAAAGTAGATAGAATAACATGTTTTGCATTGGCATGAATTTTCTGAAGGGAATGAAGTCTGAAATTCCTGAAGGGAATGAAGTCTGAAATTCAAATATCTGTCATTATTTTCCTACTTAAATCTTCAACGAGTTGCCAGTGATTTGTTAGAAAACTAGAAGTTCATGAGAAACGGACCAAAAATATGAGGCAAAAGTCTGGACATTCTGTGAAAATTCATACAGTTGAGAGGTATGATGACTTGCTTGCTCTCACTCTCTCTCGATCTCTCACACACAGTCTCTTCCTCATTCATGCATGCATTCACTCCCACATCTCTCTCACTCTCTCTCGATCTCTCACACACACAGTCACTTCCTCATTCATGCATGCATTCACTCACACATCGCTCTCACTCTCTCTCGATCTCTCACACACACAGTCACTTCCTCATTCATGCAAGCATTCACTCACACATCGCTCTCACTTCTCCCAGTTTCTCACACACAAAGTCACTTCCTCATTCATACATGCATTCACTCACACATCTCTCTCACTCTCTCTTAATCCCTCACACACACAGTCACCTCCTCATTCATACATACATTCACTCACACATCACTCTCACCTCTCCCAATTTCTCACATACACAGTCACTTCCTCATTCATACATACATTCACTCACACATCGCTCTCACCTCTCCCAATTTCTCACACATACAGTCACTTCCTCATTCATACATGCATTCACTGACACATCAGTCTTACTCTCCCAATATCTCACACAGAAAGTCTCTTCTTCATTAATACATATATTCACTCACACATTGCTCTCACTCTCCCAATTTCTCACACACATAGTTACTTCCTCATTCATACATGCATTCACTCACACATCTCTCTCACTCTCTCTTAATCCCTCACACACACAGTCACCTCCTCATTCTTACATACATTCACTCACACATCACTCTCACCTCTCCCAATTTCTCACATACACAGTCACTTCCTCATTCATACATGTATTCACTGACACATCAGTCTTACTCTCCCAATATCTCACACAGAAAGTCTCTTCTTCATTAATACATATATTCACTCACACATTGCTCTCACTCTCCCAATTTCTCACACACACAGTTACTTCCTCATTCATACATGCATTCACTCACACATCGCTCTCACTCTCCCAATTTTTCACACACACAGTTACTTCCACATTCATACATGCATTCACTCACACATCGGTCTTACTCTGCCAGTCTCTCACACAGAAAGTCTCTTTGTCATTCATACATGCATTCACTTACACATCGCTCTCACTCTCCCGATTTCTGACACAGTCACTTCCTTATTCATACATGCATTCACTCACACATCGCTCTCACTCTCCCGATTTCTCACACAGTCACTTCCTTATTCATACATGCATTCACTCACACATCGCTCTCACTGTCCCGATTTCTCACACAGTCACTTCCTTATTCATACATGCATTCACTCACACATCGGTCTTACTCTCCCAGTCTCTCACATAGAAAGTCTCTTTGTCATTCATACATGCATTCACTTACACACCGCTCTCATTCTCCCGATTTCTCACACAGTCACTTCCTTATTCATATATGCATTCACTCACACATCGGTCTTACTCTCCCAGTCTCTCACACAGAAAGTCTCTTTGTCATTCATACATGCATTCACTCACACATTGCTCTCACTATCCCAATTTCTCACACACAGTCACTTCCACATTCATACATGCATTCACTCATACATCGGTCTTACTCTCCCAGTCTCTCACACAGAAAGTCTATTTGTCATTCATATATGCATTCACTTACACATCGCTCTCACTCTCCTGATTTCTGACACAGTCACTTCCTTATTCATACATGCATTCACTTACACATCGCTCTCACTCTCCCGATTTCTGACACAGTCACTTCCTTATTCATACATGCATTCACTTACACATCGCTCTCACTCTCCCGATTTCTCACACAGTCACTTCCTTATTCATACATGCATTCACTCACACATCAGTCTTACTCTCCCAGTCTCTCACACAGAAAGTCTCTTTGTCATTCATACATGCATTCACTTACACATCGCTCTCACTCTTCCGATTTCTCACACAGTCACTTCCTTATTCATACATGCATTCACTTACACATCGCTCTCACTCTCCCGATTTCTGACACAGTCACTTCCTCATTCATACATGCATTCACTTACACATCGCTCTCACTCTCCCGATTTCTGACACAGTCACTTCCTTATTCATACATGCATTCACTTACACATCGCTCTCACTCTCCCGATTTCTCACACAGTCACTTCCTTATTCATACATGCATTCACTCACACATCGGTCTTACTCTCCCAGTCTCTCACACAGAAAGTCTCTTTGTCATTCATACATGCATTCACTTACACATCGCTCTCACTCTCCCGATTTCTGACACAGTCACTTCCTTATTCATACATGCATTCACTTACACATCGCTCTCACTCTCCCGATTTCTGACACAGTCACTTCCTCATTCATACATGCATTCACTTACACATCGCTCTCACTCTCCTTATTCATACATGCATTCACTTACACATCGCTCTCACTCTCCCGATTTCTGACACAGTCACTTCCTTATTCATACATGCATTCACTTACACATCGCTCTCACTCTCCCGATTTCTCACACAGTCACTTCCTTATTCATACATGCATTCACTCACACATCGGTCTTACTCTCCCAGTCTCTCACACAGAAAGTCTCTTTGTCATTCATACATGCATTCACTTACACATCGCTCTCACTCTCCCGATTTCTGACACAGTCACTTCCTTATTCATACATGCATTCACTTACACATCGCTCTCACTCTCCCGATTTCTGACACAGTCACTTCCTCATTCATACATGCATTCACTCACACATTGCTCTCACTCTCCCAATTTCTCACACACACAGTCACTTCCACATTCATACATGCATTCACTCACACATCGGTCTTACTCTCCCAGTCTCTCACACAGAAAGTCTCTTTGTCATTCATACATGCATTCACTTACACATCGCTCTCACTCTCCCGATTTCTGACACAGTCACTTCCTTATTCATACATGCATTCACTTACACATCGCTCTCACTCTCCCGATTTCTCACACAGTCACTTCCTTATTCATACATGCATTCACTCACACATCAGTCTTACTCTCCCAGTCTCTCACACAGAAAGTCTCTTTGTCATTCATACATGCATTCACTTACACATCGCTCTCACTCTCCCGATTTCTGACACAGTCACTTCCTCATTCATACATGCATTCACTTACACATCGCTCTCACTCTCCCGATTTCTGACACAGTCACTTCCTCATTCATACATGCATTCACTCACACATTGCTCTCACTCTCCCAATTTCTCACACACACAGTCACTTCCACATTCATACATGCATTCACTCACACATCGGTCTTACTCTCCCAGTCTCTCACACAGAAAGTCTCTTTGTCATGCATACATGCGTTCACTTACACATCGCTCTCACTCTCCCGATTTCTGACACAGTCACTTCCTTATTCATACATGCATTCACTCACACATCGCTCTCACTCTCCCGATTTCTGACACAGTCACTTCCTTATTCATACATGCATTCACTTACACATCGCTCTCACTCTCCCGATTTCTGACACAGTCACTTCCTTATTCATACATGCATTCACTTACACATCGCTCTCACTCTCCCGATTTCTGACACAGTCACTTCCTTATTCATACATGCATTCACTTACACATTGCTCTCACTCTCCCGATTTCTGACACAGTCACTTCCTTATTCATACATGCATTCACTTACACATCGCTCTCACTCTCCCGATTTCTGACACAGTCACTTCCTTATTCATACATGCATTCACTTACACATCGCTCTCACTCTCCTGATTTCTGACACAGTCACTTCCTTATTCATACATGCATTCACTTACACATCGCTCTCACTCTCCTGATTTCTCACACAGTCACTTCCTTATTCATACATGCATTCACTCACACATCGGTTTTACTCTCCCGATTTCTGACACAGTCACTTCCTTATTCATACATGCATTCACTCACACATTGCTCTCACTCTCCTGATTTCTGACACAGTCACTTCCACATTCATACATGCATTCACTTACACATCGCTCTCACTCTCCTGATTTCTGACACAGTCACTTCCTTATTCATACATGCATTCACTTACACATCGCTCTCACTCTCCCGATTTCTGACACAGTCACTTCCTTATTCATACATGCATTCACTGATTTCTCACACAGTCACTTCCTTATTCATACATGCATTCACTCACACATCGCTCTCACTCTCCTGATTTCTGACACAGTCACTTCCACATTCATACATGCATTCACTTACACATCGCTCTCACTCTCCTGATTTCTGACACAGTCACTTCCTTATTCATACATGCATTCACTTACACATTGCTCTCACTCTCCCGATTTCTGACACAGTCACTTCCTTATTCATACATGCATTCACTTACACATCGCTCTCACTCTCCTGATTTCTCACACAGTCACTTCCTCATTCATACATGCATTCACTCACACATCGCTCTCACTCTCCTGATTTCTGACACAGTCACTTCCTTATGCATACATGCATTCACTTACACATCGCTCTCACTCTCCTGATTTCTCACACAGTCACTTCCTCATTCATACATGCATTCACTTACACATCGCTCTCACTCTCCTGATTTCTGACACAGTCACTTCCTTATTCATACATGCATTCACTTACACATAGCTCTCACTCTCCCGATTTCTGACACAGTCACTTCCTTATTCATACATGCATTCACTCACATATCACTCTCACTCTCTCTCGACCTCTCACACATACAGATTTTGGCAGCTTTACGTATTTTAATTTTTTTCACATTATTTCTGACATTGTGGCAGCCAGTTCGTATCTATTGGTTGTTCGCATGTCAGATGTCGGTAACTTGGAGGCTGCCTGTAGTTTTAATAGATTCCAGTGACTATTCTGGAAAAATGATGGAGTTATTACTGAATGATTCTGTTTAGTACCAATCTTCAAAAACTGAGATTAATATTTGTTACTCCAAAATAGACTATTTTAAATTATTTATTGTACCACAAAGTAATTTCTTAGAATCTGAATTTATCTTAGTTAATCTTACTATTATACCAGACCATTTTGGTATAATGAAGGTCCACAAAAATTTCAAAGACCCCAACAGCTTCCAGTAGTGGTTGTGCTTGGGTTGAAAAACAAATCCATGGCTATTTTCAATTATAAAAAATTAAGAATTTTTTTCCTAGGGAATCTTATCTTCTTAGAGATTCTTGACATTTTCTGAGTTTGTTAACAAAGATATAATTTTAGATGATGCTTTACTGATTACTATATATATCACTGATTTATTTACTTCAATTTCCCATGTATAGGGGATGGAATGATTTGAAGAGAGTTTAAGAGATTACAATGTATTGTCAAACAAAGATACAAAACTAAAAAAACAAAGGAAGCATTGTGTCCGTGCAGCCTATAAAGGAAGCAACTAAACAACACGAATAAGTAGGCACACTTATTGTCCGCTCAGTAAGGTGTGATAGGATGTGTTTGATCGGGTTCACTTCACTATCTTGAAATACTGAAATTTGGAATTTCATATCTTGAGACTAAAATAGCAAAAGCCCAGTTCTGCGAAAGACCTCATAATCAAATCCAGAAATGTCGAATCAGCAGTTGTGGTGGTGCGCTGTGTTAATGGATAGCTGGAGATTCAGGTAAGTGTTTATATTTTAAGGGTTTTAGGTAGGGATTTTAGTATATGTTAGTGTGTTGGGAAGTTGTAGGTGTAGGTTACGGTATGTAGGTAAGAGTGTGAGTGTGTAAGTGTTGAGAATGGTGGTGTTTGTAAGTATGTGATATGTGTTTGTGCAAGGGGAATGTAGATTGTGTAGTGGTGGGTTTCTTGTCTTTGTCTTTTTAGTGCAACCTCGGAGTTAGTATATATAAGTAGCAGAGGTGTGAGGGGCACTTATATGTAGAGTAGGTTTGTGTATTTGTGTTGTTGTGTTTGTGTGTGTTTTGTTTGTCTGTTGTAGTGTGGGGAGGAAGGTGTATGTGTGTTTGTTTGGTGTAGGGTGTGTTTTATGTCACAATTGAATTTTGTGCTTTTGGGGTTTCGGTATTTTGATTTTTTGGCTTTATAGTCTCTAGATACTGAAATTCGATATTTCAGTATTTCGAGATTATAAAGTGAATCCGTTTGATCATGTGAGATTCTTCAATTTGACATTTAAATGCACTTATTTACTTAATAAGGTTCTGATGAAGTCCAGCACTTTAATGGATGAAACTACTTAAGTGCTTAACCTATGTTCTTGAATTTTATAGATTAAATAAATTTTTCTGCTATCAACAGTTTTAGCTAACTCCTTTTGTGGTGTAGGATTTACTTGGACTGAGCCGAATATGTTTACTAAGGGGCACTATGTGAGCCTACTTGTTTGTGTTATAAAGATACAAAATTGTTAAAAAACTGTATAGACACTGTCTTTAATTGCAACTTTATCTTTTCTGAAGGTCAATACTTTTGACAATATTTGGTAGTTCGTATGGAAGAAGCCTCCACCACTGTGGTGCAGTCAGTGGCCGCCATGGTGTAGTGCTTAGCGTTTTTGCCTCACAGCAAGAGGTTCTCCAGTTTGATTATCGGCTGAGGTGCCTTCTGCATGGAGTCTTCATGTCCTCCCTGCAGTCACATGGGTTTCCTCTTGGTGGCCCAGTTTCCTCCTACATTCCAAAGACATGCAGTATGTGGATTGGATACTGTAAATTGGCTGTAGATGAGAGTGTGTGCGCAAGTGTGTGGTACGAATGAACTACCACAACAGGGCTAGCCACCTGGTGGTGTAAACCTTGGCTCGAGAAGATTATCACTGCTGAAGTAACGCCCCAACCCCATGGGCAAAATGGGAAAAGGGGTTGAGGATGCATGGATATAAGAAGCCTCCACCCTATTGTATGCTAACATTATTCTCCATTATTGGGAGAAAATGTTTTTTGTTTCAATTAAACAGTAGTGAGAGCATTATAATGTGTCAGGCTTCTGGATGACATTTTTTAATATTGAATGAGTGGGTTGATGGTGTATCAGATTTGTTGAAATGTATGAAATATATGACTATTTTTGGAGATTTACCTATAACTTTGACAAGCAGATTGTTAATTATTTGGGTATAACTATCTATGAAGTTTGTGTTAACAAATACTATACATCCACTGTATACAGAGAACCTACTTTTTCAAATGCTTACTTGCATTTTGACAGCTGCCATTCCTTTACTCACAGGTTGGATTAGTAAAGGAACAGATATGCTTGTCCCACTTAGTATCAGACAATGATGTTTTTATTAAAGAGCGTCAGACTTTAGTGGACATGTTCCATGAGAGAGGATAAAATAAAGACGTCTTGATATGGGGAGCAGGGGGAAATAAATGAAGTCATGGTATCAAAATTTTGCTCCATATTTAGAAAAGGATGGGTTGAAAACTAGGGATGTGGCGGGATCATATTGTATTACCTTTCACAGCTGACTCAACAGTATGTATTAATCTCACAGAAGTGTTCATCAGAAACAGTCACATGGAAACATTCTGGAGAGAAATAATTACATTAAGAAAACAGAGCATGCTGTTGAAATGCTGAAGATGTTACTGGTTTCTTTTATATTACTAAAAGACCTTATATTACAGTTGGTACATACCCTAGGATAATCTCTTGTGACGGATAATTTGATAGCACCATTAAAGGAGTAGTTTGCCTTGCAAGATGCTTCCCATCTGATGCATATTAAGTGAGTACAACCAAGAAGCAGTTAAAAACTTAGAAACATTTTTTATGCAATTAAAAATGCCTGTCAACAATGCAGTATATATGCACACTATAAAGTACAAAAATTATAAAAAGTTCATCAATTTTATTTTAGAAAATGTTTCAGCACAAAGAAGGGGTGGCTCATGGAAGGCCACTTTAGAATATAGAGAACTGATTGGGCATCTCTGTTTATATAGAAAAAAGAACCCAGACTTGAATGATACAGTTTCAATTAACAGTGTTCTTAAGCGCAGAGAAGCAAAATGATAAAATATACTCCATTGTTGGTGAGACTCTAATGATCACCTTCTTACCTATATACTGAAGCAAAAGCCAATTATTTTGCAGACACCCTTACTCAGAAGAGTCAGAAACAAACAAGACTTTGACCCTGCTAAATTTCAGAGGGAACTGAACTCCTGTAACTGGTCAATACTCTTTCATCTCCCACTGGATGATGCAGTCAACTACTTCAACAACAAATTCCTTGAAATCCTAGAATGGCATGCACCTGCCCACTTTAAGAAAACAAAAACGAAAAATGCACCTTGGCTCTCTAAATTGTCCCGACAAAAATTCAACAATAGAGATAAACTCTGGGCCAAATGGAGGTCCACCAAAACTCCCAAAGATCATACTGAATTTTGCCAAGCCAAAAATGAGACCAAAAGATCCATCCTAAATTATAAAAAAACAATACTACTATAATCTACAAACAGCCAATCAGAGAAATCCTCAGAAATTTTGGGCCGGTCTGAATAATCTCCTTCACCCTGGTAAAACCACAACCCCCACCCCAGCCACTGCCAGCGACAATTCCCCTGAGGAGGTCTCAAATAGTTTTAACCACTTCTTTACTGAAACAATATGAACCCTAGCCAACCAGTTACCTGCTAGCTCACCTAACATTGACAATGCCAGCCATCTGAACATTCCCACTTTCAGTTTCCAACCAGTCCCCACAAACTATATTGGCAAACTTATCAAAAAACTAAAGCCCACCACACTATCGGCCGACCAACTCCCTGCTGAATACCTTCAAATATCAGCTGATGTAATTGCCTACCCAGTCTCGATACTTATCAACAGGACTATATCCGAGGCCAAAATTCCCTCCATTTGGAAAATGTCCTATGTTATCCCATTACACAAGGGTGGATCCTCCACAGAATTCTCTAACTACAGACCAATTACCATACTTTCCCCACTAGCAAAGATCATGGAAAAATGTATACAAAAACAACTTATGGATCACCTAATCCATAATCATCTCCTATCTGATACCCAACATGGTTTTTGTCCACATCATAGTACAACCTCTGCCCTCCTAGCCTTCACCAACACCATAAATACCAACCATAACAATAACCACATATCCTCAGCCCTCTTTCTGGACCTTTCAAAGGCCTTTGACATGGTGGATCACCAACTTTTTATTCATTCTCTGCAGAATCATAGGCTCAACTACAATACCCTTCGATGGTTCACTTCTTATATTACTGGGAGACAACAGGCTGTCATCTGGCAGGATAAGCTCTCCAGCCTGTTACCTACCACCTTAGGAGTCCCTCAAGGGTCCATACTTGGGCCTCTTCTCTTTTCTATCTTTATTAACAACCTTCATACTGTCATCCCTCATGTCAACTGCATCCAATATGCAGATGACTCCACCCTGATCTGTTCTGCTTCTTCCCCTGAGGAACTGGAATATTTAACCCAGTCCACCTTTCATATCATAGAAAATTGGTTTACTGAATGACGACTGTTACTAAACCCCAAAAAAACCAAAATGCTCCTGTTCACTCCCACTCTAAAATCCTCTGCCTTTACCTTCACCATAAAAGCAAAGGACGGAACTACTATCACCCCTGAACCCTCTACCAAACTACTGGGTGTTACTACTGACAACAAACTAAAATTTGACCTACACGTGAACCAAGTGATTAAAACTGTCAACAAAAAATTGGGTCACTATATAGAATAAAAGCCTTCTTAACCCCTTCTGCTAAGATTGCCATAGCCTGTACAAATTTACTCTCAACTCTTCTATGTGCCTCTCCTCTTCTCTCCAATGTGAATAAATCTGTTCTTAACAGGCTTTCCACCTGTTATAATCACATCGCCAGGTTTGCCACTGGCCACCCTTTCAGAACACACCACTGTTTAAATCTTTTACAACTGGGCTGGCTTGAACTTCCTAACCTTCTTCAGTTCAACCTTATGGTTTTGGCCAAGAAAATTCTTCTACATCCTGATTACACACCTACCCTAAAAAATATTATCACCCCCTATGGCAATGCCAGAAATCTAAGATCCTCAAACAAACTACTAATTCAATCCATTAAAATCTGCAATACAACTGGTGACTCCCTCTTTGCTAACACTGTTGGTAGAACCTGGAACTTACTGCCAGCTGATATAATGCTGCTCCCCTCTCTAACTGAATTTAAAACCAATTGGTAACAGGAAGATGGAAGGTGCAAACGTAACTAATAATGCAAAAACATGCACCAAAACCCAGCGGTAGTGCGAAATTAGGGCTAAAAGTTTTGCTGTACTCAAAAGTTGTAGTGAGCAATAACCAGCTCAAAGCAGTAATCCAAAACACACGATTTATTAGGAATGAACCATGAATTTAAAACCAAACTTAAACAACATCTGGCATTAAAATGGCTTTGCCACTGTAACAAGCCTGCCTAACTTAATCTTTACTCTGTTATTCTGTTTTATGAATGATTGTATTAAGCCACCTTCTCTATGTAACTTAACCAACCACTGAATTGATCCTCTATCTTTGTATAATTCAATATGTATGTGTCTGATTGTCCCTTTTATTAATAAACTTGTTGTTTGTCTTGGAGCTTTTCTCCCCGGGCCTCCGGTGAAAATGGACATTACTCCAGTTGGACTATCCCGGTCAACAAAAGTAAAATAAAATAAATAAAATAAAATAGAAATAATTTAATGTTCTTATGCATTAAAATAGCTAATAATTTATTTTTTTTATAAATTATTTTTATGTTCAATGCCAACTTAATTTTCAATTCATATTTTAATAGGTTTTGTAAAAGTATTCTATTATAAAGTCTCAAAAGGTCACCTAATTTTGTAGTCACATGATTTTAATTGCCATGTGTTTAAATTGGGTCTATATTAGAAGCATGAAACTGCTTTTGAGCAAACACGTAAAGAGCAACACATATTCATCGAACCGCATTTAAGCGATTCTGTGAATATGTCACAGGGCAAGGAGGTAGTTGGCCAACTACATGGAGTTGCCCTTTCCTTCGCTATAGTGCAATCTTGTAGTTGGTATATTTAGTTAGTTGGCATATTTAGTTAGGGGGTGTGTGAAGCCCCCCCAAGTGATAATGGTTTTTAATTTTTATTTTTTCCGAACGGCCACGTGAATTTTTTTCACTAGGAAAAAATTAGATTATGTGGTTATTCACTATTTACAGGTTTTGCATATTATGTGATTTCATTGCTCTGATTTAAATCCATTTAAATTAATTTTATTTGCAATAATTATTTTTATTGTGTTTTAATATCTTTGAAGAAGTGCAGTTGTTTCGAGGGGTGAAAAACTTGCAAATAAAATTTTATTACAAATCCCTGCTGGCTTTTTTATTGTATTTTATTTTCCAGTTTTAACAGTTTTCACCAATGTTTAAGTCTACAAAATTCTGAAAAAAATGTGTCAGTGAGGTAATATGTATGCACTGCTCATGCAAATCAGTTTCTGAATATCTGCTTTGCAAATAAACTGCATGGTTCTGAATCACTCATTGTCTAAAACAACATTTTTGTATACTTTCAATTTATACCCATACCTTCTTATGGCATCCAGAACTTTTTTGGGTCTGGCTTTTTTAACAAAGTGACTTACCAGCTAATAATCAGCAATATTAGAAAGGGCAAATAGTTATTAACAAAATGACACTAAGATTGTTAGTCTAGGATGTCTTGCAGTGGAGAAATTTGTTTGCCACTTATTATTCATATTTTCAAGTTTATATTCACATTTTCATAACTGAGAGACCTACATGTTATTGAGGCATATGGGGTGGAACGCCAATGTGGGGGACAGGACAATTCACTGTCAATTCTTGTTTATATCACACTATACTGAAAATATTGATAGCTGTTTGCTAGTAATTATGAAAATAAGCAATATCTCCATACTTAATACTTCAGAAAATGAATGACTTACAAACATTTTCAGGACTTTAAGTAAAACCTCAAATGTTGTTGAAGAAAACTGTATGATATTTGCACTGCAAGTTTCACATCTTGAGAGATAGTCAGTATTATTTGTTTTGCTAATTATGCAATTAAGTATATGCTTTGATATTTTTGTGCATTTTTAATAAACATGCACTTATGGAGCAATATCTTGTCATCTAAAAGCTTATATTTGGTTAATAAAAAATGTTCTAACAATATATGTCTATGTTGTACAGTTTTCAAGATATGAAAATTTGTCTCTAAATGTTTACAAAAATATAATTTGGAGTTTGTATGCATTATAATATATTACAGTATTTATGGAAAAGCATATTAATGCACAATCACTGCAAAGAATACTTCTAACTGATATCATTATTCGTACGTTTTAAAAACTTTTATTGCTCACAAAATATTTACATTTGTTTATTTTATACTTTTTAAATGTATTTTTCAGAAAATGGTCTGGAAAGCAAGATGTGTGTAGGCTGCTAGAGGAACGACATTCCATACCACATAGGTGTTAATGAGCTAACATATAATAAAAACAAACAAATATAAAAAAAGTTGTGGAATTGCCAGATTTTTTTAATTTAGCAAAAGATGCTAAATTTTTTTAATCTACTTAGTTCATTGTGTATTTAATTTCATTTTACTTTTGCATTGTAATAGTGCATTCATTTTGATGTACTGACGTTCTTTTCTTTTTAACATTGGTGTCATCTGTACCAGTCTGCTTAGCTTCTGTAATTGATTGATTTGGAGGAGGTAGAGTACAACTGAAAACCTGGTGTTTTGAAATTCACCTTGTTTTTTTTTTCTCCATATTAATACTTCCTTCCAAAAATATCTGGTCCAAGCTGACAAACTGAAGCTGTGTCTCTGTCCTACATCTGATAACATTGCCTTGGTCCACATACTCACTACCATTATGAAAGACCATATAGGGTTCCTTACATTCAAGACTCTGAAGTTCCAAGGTTCCATTTGCAGAGTGATAGTCATGAGATTTCTATAAATATAGCCACTGTTTTCTGAATCTGAATGTAAGAGATATGTGAGTTGCCCTTATGCCTGATAAAACCTGCAACAGGTAAACTAAAATTATGTGATTTAATCTGTAGTATGTTTAATCTGCAGTATGTACTGGGTGACCGCGGTGGTATAGCAGTTAGCATTGCCGCCTCAAAGCAAGAGGTTCTCTGGTTCGATCCCTGGATAGGGTGCCTTCTGTGTGGAGTTTGCATGTCCTCCCTTTGGTTGTGTGGGTTTCCTCCCACATCCCAAAGACATGCTGTAGGTGGATTGGATACTCTAAACTGACCCTAGGCATGAGTGTGTGCATGTATGTGACTTCCGTGGAAGGTTGGGCACGTGGCTGACAACTTGACACTGTATAAACTTCACTGTCAATCATGAGCAGACAGGTGATCCACTGTGGTGACCCCTAACCGGGAAAAGCTGAAAGAAGAAGAATCTGCAGTATGTACATTTTTGTAGCTTAAAAATATGTGAGAACTTGTGATCATTTTCTATGAATGTTAAAAAAAAAAAAAAATATATATATATATATATATATATATATATATATATATATATATTATATATATTCCATTTGTAACTGACTATCTTATCTTCCAAGTGCTGTAAACCACAGCAGTTGTACACAGGATGTGAAATGCATAGCAGCCAGACACTTTTTTTTTTGCCTTGGAATTATAGCATCTGGGACTCTTCCCAGTCTCAGGAAGCTGAGGCTGTAAAAGTGCAGTTATAAGATTCCTTAAGGATACAGTTGATTAAGAGCAAGCAAGCAAGTGTAATAGTATGCAAATGTAAAAGAAAAACTGCTTGGGTGTATTGATGGTCAGTAAGGAAAGATACAAATGACATTAAGTAAAGAAGATCCCTGTAGTCTGTGAACTGTAAGTCAATTCAGCACTTTTATCTATCTACTTGGAAACTCAGAATAGCCAGTGATTAATAATTATTTCAGATAAGAAATAGATAAACAAAGACTAGCTGTAGTTACATTTATTTCTTTACTGTATTTTGTTTATTCAAAATAATTATTTTCTGCTGCTTGTACAAATTCCTATCTCTCTGTTTATTTAACTTAGCTATAATTGCTTAAATCATTCTTTCTTATGTAAAATGTTTATATGTATTCACTTCTAAAAAACTTGTGGCTGGTTATCAACATATGTATTTCTTAACTCACCATAGAATAGTTAGGGCAAACTGATTACAAGCAGCTGGCATCCACCTCCTTTTGCCAGACTGTTCTGCACATTATCATTTGTGTTTATAATTATGTGGCTTATTAACAAGAATGAACCAGTAACTGTAAGGTTCTCAGCATGGTATTCTAGCAAGCTGGAGTTTACTACCATGAGCCAGGACACAAGGCTGCAATGTTTGAGAATATTACATGCATCCTTACAAATTAAAGTTTTTGTGTGTGTGTGTGTGTGTGTGTGTGTGTGTGTGTGTGTGTGTGTGTGTGTGTGTGTGTGTGTGTGTGTGTGTGTGTGTGTGTGTGTGTGTGTGTGTGTGTGTGTGTGTGTGTGTGTGTGTGTGTGTGTGTGTGTGTGTGTGCGTGTGTGTGTGTGTGTGTGTGTGTGTGTGTGTGTCTGTCTGTCTCTGTGTGTCTGTGACTCTGTCTGCATGTATCACTATGTTCATCCTGTGGGTGGGCAAGTGAACATTGGAAAGCAATTTACCTCAGAGAGAGTTGAGAGAAAGTATTGTAGGGAACTAAACCAAAAACTCTATTCAGTGGCATCTTTAGTATGGTTGATGTAGGATGATACCCAGTGCTGGAGTGCATGTCACCTGCATACTTCTGTAGCTGGATACACTTAGGATATTACTTAATAATTCATAGTTGCATTTTTTTATTCTTTAATATGTTTTGTACCAGTGGAGTAACTTGAAAGACCATGCCCTGATGGACATCAGATTTAACTCATTCCCTCCAGTACAGTTCTTTTGAGTGTGTACCTTTAACTCCCAGTGGGTATGGCTTGAACCTTTAAAAAATGAAGTTATCACCTTACAGTTCTAACATATACTCATTGATAGAGGTCAAATATCAATACATTTGTGTTTGCCATCATGTATGCTTCAAGATAAAATATTCTGATGCCTTGTATGTAGCATGGCTTTGGAATTATTAATGCAAATATGAACAAGCAATTTGATGCCTAGAGGGACAGTAGGAGGTAACTGCTGAAATGCCTGGAAGGGAACTCAGCTGTAACGAGTTAAGCTTTTAGAGTTAACTTCAGTGGTGAGCAGTGGGGTAGATCAAAGCACCATACTTATTGTCCATCATCTTTTACTTTCACATTGGTTGGCAATGGTAGGATTCAAATCCCTTACCTGTCTGCCACCATCTTCGAACCTTTACAATAGTTACTAGCAAAAGGGCACAAACACAGTCACAGCACAAACACACAATAAGACACAAATTTTAATAATGCTGAGCTCACAAGATTAAAGAGCAAATAGAAAAGCCTGTCAATCAGGAATTTTAAGTACTACAGTGAACAGGGATTCTTTAAAGGAAGACATCTCTTCACCTTCCTTTAAGAAACTGGTTGGCCATTCAATGCTCTTTTGCAATCCTGCCTTGCTCAAGATCACGAAAAGGAGAAATTGCAGACTTATGGAATTTGGCCATGGAATAACTATGTTGCAATTTGAGAAAGAAAGCACAATTGCCGCTCAACTCCCTGAAGTATCCTGTAGCAAACGTTGCAATTTGTTACAAGTATGCAAGATGTATCTAGGTCACCTACAAACAGACTGTCCAGTGCGGCGTGGTGTATCACTCTGTTTAAACTGAGAACTTCTGCTGAGAAGAAGAAGTCTTAGCAGACTTAATTTCCTCTGAGGTTTTTACTGGCAAATGTGGTGGGATTAGGAGTCTGCAGTAGGAACCATGCTCTTTGATGGAGTTGGTTGTAACCACTGTGGAGTACATCTTATGTTTTGCAGGAAGAGTTTACTGCACTGTCAGCATTACTTGAGCTTGGAGGCACACCTCCCTGCACTATGTGAGAGACCATGTAAGGTGCATCAACAAAAATGCCTGCCATTAGAACCTGTAACATTTGGTGCTGAAGGAGAAGAACAAACAACATATTGGTGGGGTTTGCTCATTCCTAAAGGACCTGGCAACAAGGGTTTAACACCAAAAAAAGGTGTGAGGCCATGATGCCAGAGGGTACTGATAACTTACGTGCACTGCAATACTTGCACCCATAGACGTGCACACAATGCAAAGAAAATTAAACTGAGAAGGAACAGCAGCAACTGAGCCTAGAGTCTGCATTGTGCCCTCATCCAGGGTGACAAAAAACTGACCCCCTGGGCTACCTTAAAGGGCAGAAATGACCGACACTGGAGATGATCTAACTATATTTCAAAAAAAAAAAAAAAAAAACAGAGAGAGAAAGAGAAATAGCTTCTTCCATTGTTTGGTTTGTACCCAGTGAGTACATCCAAGTGAGGGGTCACAATTCCAGGGAGCTCTTGGACAGAGTACCAGGAACTAGTGGTCACTGAGGAACATGAACATTAGGAGAATCTTCCTGCAAAGATTTTAACCACAATGAGTAACACCCTAGGAAAGTCTCTGTATAATTATTTCTGTATGATTGTATGTCTGTATTTGTGTGTGCATGTTTGAATGCATGTGTGACTCTAAGCATCTATGTACCATTTGAGTATATATGTATGTATGCATGTATTTATCTATTCATATTTCATAACAAGAAAGCTGTTACTGCTTAGAGTCCATTTTCAGTGGAGACCTGGGGGGAAATGCTCTGCAGTGGCAGTTATGAAGATGTCATTGCAATTCCAGCTATTACAGAATGCAGCAAGCCTATTACACAGGGGCAAATATAGTATAAATATACAGCTGAAAGTGTATACAACAGAAATAAACAGGGCAAAATACAGGATAATAATACTGACAGAGCTGTGGGAAAAGTAATAATGAAATCTAGGTGTGTGTGTGTGTGTGTGTGTGTGTGTGTGTGTGTGTGTGTGTGTGTGGTAGATCGAACTTTTAAAAGTTCAAACCTCATATGGCTGAGAGCATATGATCGAACTTTTAAAAGTTCGAACGGACTAAATGGAGATCCCTGTACAGTGCGGAAAGGGAAGATTTCCCTTTTCAGCAATGTAGTGCAATCTTGGAGTTGGTATATTTAAGTAGCGGGGGGTGTGGGTGGCACAGCCCCCCATGTGGGAGTGCAGAGGGGCTTGCCCTCCTGCTACGCAGGTTTAGTTTTGTTTTTTTTCCCTCCGTTTTTTTGTTTCTACTTCAGTTTTCGAACTTTTAAATGTTCGATGTTATGGTCACGGCCTTATGGGCTTTGAACATTTAAAAGTTCGATCTACTGAAGTAGATATATATATATATATATATATATATATATATATATATATATATATATATATATATAATGATATAAAGACACACACACACATATCTTTATCTATAGATAATCTACTTATGTTATACAATACACACACACACACACACACACACACACACACACACACACACACACACACACACACCCAGAAAGTAAATAATGTGGGAAGAAATAGCCAGGGAATTGTTATGGCTAGGCTTGTATAGGCCCTAGGGCTGATAGCCTAGTACCAACCTATGAACCTATGAACCTATGGGGAATGCCAATTTTGATCTGAAATCATGGAGAAATAATCTTGCTAAAATATGGTTCTTATATGTAAAAATGTGGTTATGTTTGAATGTCAGTTATTAGTGAAACGGATGCTGTCATATAGATGGCAGTCATTGCATAATTGTATAGAAAGCAAACAGTGTCAAAAGCTGTAAGTCAGTTTCTTCCATTTGATTTAGAAAGAATTCAACAGCAGACACAAAGTGCTGCTGGCAGTGTGGACTGTTTCAGAGACTGAAGAAAATGTATTTCAGAGACACATTGACTGCAATGAGGAAAGACATCATTATCAGGTAATTTGCATGTTTTGGAATCCTGTGGTGTTACTATTGGTAACCCTTTTCCTGTTCCTTAGTTAACAGAACATCCCTTACGTATCCTCTTATTTTCTTTCTCCTCACCCTTGTGTGATTACAATCAGTCAATAGTACCAGGCATTAGAATTATTCTTCTTATTGGTCAGAAAAGGCAACATGATGCTCTATCCGTTGCCTTATTATTTTTTTAAGTGACTTACATTAATAGCTAAAAAATCTCCCTGGTGCCATGTAATGCTCCTCCTGGTTTTGTATACAAGTCTAGACCACAACTGTTGTGAGAAATGGTAGCCTCCCTATACACACAGACACGCACCTAACTCTCAACTGTCAATGATTTTATAGAATGTCCATGATTTTTCCTTAGTCTTGGTCTTCCTTCACAACTCATGGGCTGTTACAGGCAGTCACTCACTAAATAATACCAGAAATTAAAGTTTCACACATTACTATTATTATTATTATTTAAAAAGTATCTGTTAACAATAGAGCTGCTCTGTAGCACTTTGGACTAAAACAGTTTTAATAATGTGCTTCATAAACCAAGGGTATGGGGGTTCATAAACCAAGGGTATGGGGGTTTGAACCTTTTCCCTCATTATTCTTTTACTTTTTTAAGTGACTTAGGGTAATATTTAACGGGTGTCATTGGTGGCTAGTATCAGCACAGAGATCTAAAGCTCTACAAGATAAGGGGGTGCCATGGCTACAGGCTTCAAAAGCTTTTCCATGGTTCTTATTTTTTTAAATGAATGAGGGTAATATTTAGTAAGCAACCATGGAGTTTAGTGTCAACTCCCCTTACATCCTATATCTTTCATGCCATTGCCCTATTAACTTTTTAAGTGAGTTGGTATCTAGTGTTGTCCTTCACTATTGTAGGATTTACTTATTAGTCTAGGGGAGCTTAGAGGTATGATAGACCCCCCCCCATGCACACGCATACACACTCACAAACACAGCCCCCCTCATGCAATCACACTTGTGGACACATTCACCCACTCTCACACACACACACACACACACACACACACACACACACACACACACACACACACACACACACACACACGCCCTCTAACAAGATACCCATTGAAAATAAGGGATGAAGGCAAACTTTTGCCTGAGTTAATTAACTTGGCTGGCCAAGCAAGCTTATGCAGCTGAGTGATTCTCTGAATCACTAGGCTGTGTGAATGCTTAACTGCAGGTATATACAAGGAGAGCTCATGGCTAATTAACATAGGCTGCTCCCCAAGAATGTCTCATTACGATATAGATCAGCACATATTTTGTCAAGATGTAATGGCATTTACAACTATGGCACACTTATTTCACAAAATGCATGCTAATTCAAGTCCCTTTGATCTTTAACTCCTTGAATCAATAGTTCAAATGAGAAACCATGTCCCTGACTAGGAAACTTTGCCCCAAATTATTTATGGATTTGTACCTGATTCATAGGGAAAGACATTGAGAACAGTGGTTAGTACAGTTAATAATGACATATTTTTACCCATAGAATGGTGCATGAACCACATGCACTTTGGTTGCAAGGTCATAGTCATGTGATAATGCAAAACTAAATGCATCAATTATGCTGGTTAAAGTTACTGTGATACAGAACGTGATAGAAAACATCCATGCACTCATCCTATTCAAGACCAAAAAAGGAAGGCAGTAATAATTTTCTCCAACACTGGACAGTTTGCATAGTTACTCTGAAAGGAAGAGTGCGTTCATTTCCAAAACTTCCATGGAGACAGGCAGATCTGCCAGCAGGCCTTTTTTGGAAGAGAAGGGGTGAGCTCTAGAATGTGACATAGAGAGACCACAACTAAAACCCCTCTTATCTCTTGCAGTGGAAATCGATGGTAAATTCACAGAATCGCACTCTCCATGAGGACTTAACGCAACCAGAACTACAGGAGTTGGTGAGTAGAGCCATCCTCTTCCTGGGCAGCTTCACTGACACTGGACAGAACAAGACAGTCGAAAACTTTAGGTTCTTCTTTAGGTATCAAGAAGCAAGCCTCTGCCACTTTTGAGTTTGACCATGTCTGTGTTATTAAATGACTTAAAAAAGCACTACCTGGCTCTATGGAGTTCCAACCTGCTTAAACCTCATCTCTAGCCAGCATATTAGCCCTTGCTTTTCTGAGGTAATGTAGCAACTGTCTCACATTTACTGACGACCCATTTCTAACAAATACTTGTTCCACCTGTGAGACATGGACTTATTGATCCAAACTGGATAATGGCATCACAACACTAGATTGCCACAACAGCGCAGCAGCACCCCTACATATGCTGAGGTAATAAGTAAATTCTTGCCTAACTAAGTTCATTAGGTTTAGGTCTCAGATTGCTCTGTAAGCCAGCATAAGTCTCCTCTGAGAAGTCTATATGATACAGAGTAAAACAGGGACTTAAGGAGGTCTGTGTATGGCTCCTGCTGGAGTCCCTTGATCTTCTTTGTTAGAAATCTCTGAGGTGTCTCAATTGCTGCAGGTGCTTTGTATAGTACGTGCTGTACATGGTGTTATACTCAATTATGGGCCGATTACAGCTGAGTATAGAGGGGTTGTACCTTAATGATAGTGAAAGTACAGCTTTGAATGAGCTTAAAAGTAGAACTGATTTAAGGTTCATGAAGGCGGATAAGGGGGTGGGGTGGTGATCATGAATGTGGATGACTACAACATTGCTATGGAAAGTGTGTTATCTAACCCTGTTGAATATGCAAGGGTTGAGAAGTTAGGCATCCTTAAAAGTTATGACGTTATTTATGGTATGTTACAGGATTTAATTTTGAATAATGACATTAGCAATAAGTTATTTCAATTTTTGTATGTGGAGGATCCCAGAATAGGTGTAATGTTTGGAATCCCAAAGCTTCATAAGTCTACCACCAACCCTCCTATCAGGCCTATCATTTCTGCTTCGGGTAGTTCCACTGACTGTATTTCTTTGTATTTGGATCACATGTTTAAGCCATGTGTTAAGAGTTTACCTTCTTATATAGCTGACTCATGGGATTTTTTAGACAAACTAAGGTGGTTTGGTTCAAGTAACATTTCTGACAATTTAGTTTTATTTACTGTTGATGTGGTATCTCTCTTCACCTGTATAGCACAAGATATGGGTATAGATTTTGTAAGATGGTTTTTGTGTAAATATACTGATTTAAGCAACAACATTATAACATATATGTGTTTGTTAGATATTTTATTAGAAAATGCATTTTTTATGTTTAATGGGAATTGTTTCAAACAGCTGAAGGGACTATCGATGGGCGCCACTGTAGGGCCCACGTATGCCAACCTCGTTTTAGGGTGGTGGGATTTGGAAATCCTACCTAATGTTCCATGCTTAAGAGGTGTGCAGATGATTTGTTTTTTATTGTTAGGGCTGAAGATTTTCTTGTGCAGGAATTTGTAGATGCTTTGAGTCAAAGTACTTCTTTTTTAAAGTTTGTTGTAGGTGAAGTAGGTACCAAGGTGTCGTTTTTAGATGTTAACGTCATTTGGGACACTATTAGTAAAAGGTTTCTCAGCACCATACATGGGAAGGTTACATTTTGTAACAGTTATGTTTATTTTAAAAGTGGGTATCTGAACTTTATTCAAAGCAATGTCCGTAGAGGACAGTTCATAAGAGCATCTCGTATGACGGTTGATGATTCTGCTTTAATGTCAGAATTAGAGTTTATTAAAGGCTTTTTTTCTGACAGGGGATATCCTTCAGAGATACTTTGTAATGCAGCAGATGAAGTTACCAGTAGATGGTATAAGGACTTTCCTCCTAGTTTAACACATGGCTTTCCTGATGTAACCAGATTTTTGTGAGACAGTCCATCTTTTGTTTACAAAAAGAATAGACATATAAAACAACTTTTGGAGTCTACTAGAAGTCATTCTGGTGCTAGGGGTACTGTTGGACGTGGTGGGGGATGTTCAAATGCTCTGGTTGTAGGGCTTGTAGATTTATTTCTGAAGGACCCATCATTTCCTTAGGCCATGTGGATAGAACTTTTATGGTCCCTGGCCAGGTAAATTGCGGTACTGTAGGTATTGTTTATATTGCCTTATGTTCTGCATCTCCTGTCTTTTATGTTGGCTTGTCCACTAGGAGTTTAAGAAAAAGAATTTTGGAGCATGATTATGCCATTAAAACAAAAAATTCTAACAATGCTCTGTTTAAGTACACTATTGCTTGTGTCAACTGCAAAAAAATGTACTTTTTCTGTGTTGGAGGTGGTTAGGCAGGACATAAGGGGAGGCAACTCTAGAAATCTTGTGGCCCAGAGGGAGGCTGAGTGGCAATTTAGGCTGGCTTCCTATATTTCCCCAGGTCATAACGATGCTGTGAACATTGTATTTTTTAAACAACAGTAAAGTGACTATTAATAAATATTAGTTTTGGTTGTTTCCTACAACACTAGTTTATTGTTTTTTTAATCAACAAAGTTTTGAATACTGAAACAGTTTATCTGCTTGCATTTTATTTTATTTTGTCCTATGGCTTTTAATCAGCATTTAAGTATGATGTAATCAGTTTTAATGAGAGTGATGTGCTGACTGGCAGGTGTTAATTGCTTGTATTATTTAAATGTTTAACTGACTGAGTTCTTATGTTTACTTTCTGAAGAAATCTGTTGGACGAATAGCAAATATTAAATTTTGACTATGCTAAAAACTACTTTTTGGAGTCCTCCTGGTACATTATTTGGTGTTTTTTGCTTCTTCAAAAGACAATTCCTGTTTACCTGTATTTCACTTCTTTCCCTTAACATTAATTATACTATTAAACTATATGAAAGAATGCCTCGGACCACGGTCTTCTCCTGTTGTATGTAAAGCAGAAAATCCACGGAACGCCAATAAAATTAACGCTTTTATTCACCAATAAATATAAAACACACGCGTTTTCGACCTACATACAGGACTTCATCAGACAAACATAATTTTAGAACTGCCGTTCTATTGATTTATTTAATTAATTATACTATATTATTTCCAAGCCATTCCATTCACAGCAGTATTTACTTACCAAATATTTGTTCAAATATATATTAGTATCTGAATTCTCATACTTGTAAACACAAATACAGTTTTTGTGAAATATTTTTTAAATATTATGCTGTGCATGTAAATGACTTTGAATTTTTTTTCAGCAAGAATGTGCAGACAAACAGAACAATGTAGCAAGTTATGGAAGTTCTCAAATCCTAAGCTGTACAAAAGTGTGAGCTAGATAGTTGTCTTCCTTAACAAATTCTAAGCTTATAAGGGGATGATTTGAAAATGTATGCAGATGTAATAGAGAGTTTATGATATTTATCTTTTCTTACCCAAGTATATCAACATTCACTTGAAAGTGCAACTAGCCCACCTCTACCCCAACCTCCACTTTGACTATGGTGCAATGCCTGACTGACTTCAGCCATCTTGTATATGCAGTTATTATTGTGAAAGAAATGATGCAACTAACATACTAATAAATATTTCCTGGCTAAGACAAACTGTCTGCATGCAATTTAACTACTACCTAAGTTAATGCGATACTTAATGAAAATATAGAAATGCAAACATTTTTTTTTCTGTATAAATACAAGAACAAAGTTGTAAGTGTACTAATGCAACTCTATATCTGGGATTTTCAGACATATATATCCAGATTATTATTTTTATTCACACATATCTGACATATGTATTTATACAGACAATAGTGTTATCACTTAAACATTCTAAATGTTTGTCTTCAGATGCAGTTCTGTGTATAGATATGTTTATGCTTTCTTTTGCATTATTGCAATAACATTACAGATACATTTCTGCAGATTCACACATTTTTTCTAGCAAATACCTTCAGTTATGTAATCTACTTATATATTTAACTTATGTTAAATATTACCTCATAAAATAATTTTATGCTTACATAGGATCATAGAAAGTTACTAGGCTATTGGCCCTGAGGCTCTTACAAGCCTAGCTAATAATTTAGCCCATGTTACAACAAGTCAGCACCCGATGCCCTGTCCAGCAGGAACACAGGTGGAATCCCAGGGGTGTATTTTCTGTTCCCCATCCAGTTATCCAGGTTGCACTTAAAAAGGGTTAATGAGGCACTCTACTTGACATGGAGAGGGAGTCTATTCCACAGAAAGGAGAGTCTCTGTGACACAAATCTGTCCCATCAACAAGTCAAATTGATGTCACAGATCAGGTTGTGGGTTACTCGAGTGGAGTTTGACTTGTGGATATGCAGCAGTCCCATCAAGGTAGGGTCTGAGATTGTTTTGCATGCCAGACAGAGGTCACCTCTGAGGAGTCTGTGTGAGACTGTGCAGAGGGACAAGGCCTTTAGCCTATCTGTGTAGGGTAGATGTTTGAGGCCCTGGATTCTCCTGGTGAGGAACCTATGTGATCTCTCCAGCTGCTGCATGTGCTTTGTGAGGTACATGCCAAAAGAGGCATTGTACTCAATAATGGGTCTTATAAGGGAAGAATACAGGGATGTTATGATCTCCTTGTCCCTGGCTGAGATACCCTTACTAATCAGGTGGGCCATGTAGAAAGCTTTCAGTACAACTGAGGCAGTATGGTGGTCAAAAGGCAGTTTGCTGTCAACCTGGATGCCCAAGTCCATCATGACTGATTGCGTGCTTAGGATCTGTTATTAATATGATCATTTGTGGGGATGTCACTCTCCACAAAGGGGATGATGATGCATTTTTTGGCATTCAGTTTGAGACCATGTTTCTGCACCAGTCATTTGTTTGGGTGAGACCCTCTTGGAGGATGTCCACATCACTAGGGGAATTGATAACAGCGCCCAGCTTACAGTCATCTGCAATCTTGGTCAGTCATAGCCTACTGGTTTTGGCCTGCATCTCAGAAAAGTATATCCCAACAGCAGAGGCACCAAGACCGATCCCTAGAATACACCGCTCATTACATGTCTACTGCTTGAGGTGGCTTCCCCTATTTTGACTAGGGGGATTCTGTCAGTGAGCCAGTTTGTTACCCATCTAGTAACATATGGATTGATGCCTAGGTGAGAGAATTTATCTATTATACCCAAGTGGGGAATAGTGTAGAAGGCTTTGGCCAGGTTAAGGTAGGCATACCTCTCAACCTGGAAACATCAAAAATCTGGACAAAGGCCCATGAAAAATAGGTACAAATCTGTACTCTGATTAAAATAAAATTTCCATACATAATTATGTAACCCTGGCCACTTGAATAGAAATTGTGGGATATCAACTTTCAAACGCAAACTGAAGAACAGACAACCAAAATATGGCACCAGAGACCCAGACCCTGTAGTAAATGGTAACCATTTTCTTTTAAATGTGTAGCAATGATGTTCACTAGGAAGGGAGAAGATTAAGAACCTTAGGATTTTGTTTTCGGTGATTTGCAGTATGTGGCTTTTATGGTAAAAGTAGGGAATTTAATGGTAGGCAGTATTCTAATCTTAGCAAAAGAATATTATAGTTTGCTAGGATCTCCAAAAGTTATTCTTCATGGCCTTATGATCAGTGGTGTAGCCACAGTTTGTGCCGCCCGGGGCTGTCTTTGAGATTGCTGCCCTTCCCCCCTCACAAAATCATGGTTGAATGGGGCCTCCCCATATACACTCCTCCTTCCTGCAGCCATTCTAGTGTCCAGTTACTTGGCTATTTTACCCCATTTACCATAAACACTATAATGTGCATACTGCTTTACTTCTACAATGATTTGGATTTCATTTAAAGGTTTTATTTTACATTTTACAGTACAAGCATTAATAGACATCTGCTAAACAAAGCAATGCAGTCTCACAATGAAAATAGGCTTAGCATTAGAACTTCTCTACCCTTGAAACTCACATTCATTGAAACAGCATTGAAACCCACATTCAAAGAAAATACATCTGGCCAGTGGTAGATAGAAATTAACTGTGGGCTGTTTTCAAATCATAGGCCCCTTGCACACAAAACATACATGTGTTCTTTGATACACCTTCCTGATTATATTAAATTATATTCCTAGTATAATACACTACAGTTGTTAGAGGCTGTTTATTAAATTTATTGTTTTGAACATTTTTCCAGTAAACAATGAAACAAAATGCATGTACCAATGATGACAAAACTACCAAATTCTGAACATTTCCATCATAAAAGTCTACTCAAACTTCTAAAATCCATCCATAAATATGCACAATTTCTGCAGAAGTAAAAGTCATCTAAATAATTCCACATTAAAGAGATCTGTAACTAATGAAGAGGTTGCTGCTAGCAAACAACTTTATATTTCATTGTTTCATCTACAAATAAAGTGGCTGTTGCCCTTGAGGAATAAATTGCCTATGTTACATTAAAAAAGATAAGCTAGTAATATTGCAATAGGGAATGGGTGGCAAACTGAAAACAGGTTCATAGTTACTAGTTATCGTCACCAAAGAGGACATTCTCAGGACTGCAGCATCCACCCCCTTTAAAAGTACAACACAGTACAGTATCAGCAATGCATCTACATACTATGGGAGTAGAACCCACAGCCTTCTGCATCAAAAGCAAGTATTCAACCTGTTATGCTATTAACAATGCACACAAACTCAGCATAAGCAGCATTAAACTTCTCTTCCCCTGAAGCTGTCAGCTCCTTGTAAAATCCACTCGACACTCAACTGTATCTCTCAACTTTGCAGCACAAGAAATCTGGAAAAAGCCAAAATTTATTGGTGATGACAAAAGCCCAAAAACTAGGGACACATTTACACATGACTTATATACTCTTGGAAAGTTCTTAGAATAAAATTTTGTGTTACCACCATGAGTTGTACTGCCACATCTTGAACCCAGGACTGTGTGCACTACAGTCGGAACAACATACCACTTTGCCAAATAACCTGCTTCCTGAAAGATAGGAAGACTGAAACTGTAATGGCTATCATTTAGTGAATTCTGTTCTCACCATAGCTCTCAAACTCTTAGCACAAAACATCTGGACAAAACCAATAATGGGGGAATACAGCCCCCAAACATATTCGGTGAATTCAGTTCTCACCATAGCTCTCATTCTCTTAGCACAAAAAACCTGCAAAGAGCCAATAATAGGGGAATACAATCCCAAAAATAGAGACAAATTTCAAATATTGATCTTATAAGCTTGGAAAATTGCTAGAATAAAAGGTTTGTGTTTTCATGTATTTTCTGAAGAATATGAAATCTGAAATTCAAATGCTTATGAATATTTAGTCAATTCAATCCTTCACTGATTTGCCACAAAAATCCAGAAACCCACAGATTTTATGAGAAACAGAACAAAATTATGAGGCAAAAATCTGTACAGCTTTCACAAGTGGTGGAGGGTAGGGAATTCAGGCTCTTGTTACCTGTATCAAAGGTATAGAGTTTGAGCCTGGGTAACTCTAGCCACCAGGTCTATTTAACTGGGGCATTTCACACACACACACACACACACACACACACACACACACACACACACACACACACACACACACACACACACACACACACTCTATAGCTTAGAATACATTGAATAACATAAAATGAACCACAGCTCTCCCATGCAGCTTGTACAAACCAAAACACAGTCAGCAGTGAAGTTCCCAGACCAGTGTACTTTGCATAAATAAAATAAAATGAATCACATTAATAAATAACTAAAATAAAATGAACCACATTCCCCTTAATGGACATTCTCCCTTGCAGCTTGTATACAAACCATAGATTGCATGGACCAGCCAGTGTACTTTGAATAAATAAAACATCCCAGCTTGTATATAAACCATAGATTGCATGGACCAGCCAGCCAGTGTACTTTGAATAAATAAAATTAACCAAATGTCTCCTTTGCAGCTTGAAAATGAATCACATGTCTCCTGGACCAGCGTACTTTGCATAAATAAAATAAAATGAACCACATGTCTCCCTTGCATAAAATGAACCACATTCCACATTCCCCTGCACAGCAGCCTTAATGGATGTTCTCCCAGTTTGCACCTTGTACAAACCATAGCAGCCAGAAATGCTTGCATGTCATCTCCTGGAGGCTGGAGTTCAATTCTGACAGGCTGGCACGCTGTTCATGGAGCTAACATCATTGTGCATGTGATGACATCAGGTCAAAAACAAAATTTAAAAAAAGAAAGCTGAGAAACTCAGAAATTAAGGAGTGTCACTCGGGAATCATAGCACCCCATTATTTGGACCTCAAATCTGGTAAAAACTGAGAAATTTGGCACGGCTGAGAGGCATGAAGGTAGGTGCTGTGCACCATATTCCCCTTGTCCATGGCTTTGGTGACTGTCTCAACAAAGTCAACCAAACTTAACAGGCATGACCTCCCCTTGACAAAACCAAACTGTGTGGGATCAAGTGTTTGGAGGTTGCCAATGTCCTTGTTAATGAGGTCCATGATAATCTGCTCCATGGCCTTACAGATCATGTTAGTTATGCTGATGAGGTCTGTAATTTCCTGGATTGGTGGATGCTTCACCTTTGTGCAAAGGGATGACAGTGGCTGTCCTCCACTCGGCTGAGATGAAGCCACTACTCAGGTTTTGGTTGGAAAGGGTGCCTAAAGGTGCTGCACATTCCTGCGTGAGTTCATATAGGATGCAGCCTGGGATGTTATCAGGTCCCATGGAGGTTGTATTTTTTGCCTTTGAGAGGGGAGTGATGACTTGCTCCCTAGAGTTAAGGGGAGGGGGGCAGTGCTGGGGATGTCCTGATTTTCTGAAGGGGGGTCAGAGGGGTGAAACTTTCACTGAACCTTTCTGCCAGCAGGTTGGTTATATCTATGGCATTTGTGTATGTGGTGTCCTTGACCACCAGTTCTGAGCAGATCTGAGTGCCTCCTTTGAGATTGCAGACATATGTGAAGAAGGCCTTATGATTGTCTTTAGTAGATATGGCCAGATTAGACTCAAAGTTTGCTTTGGAGGATTTTACTAGTGCTCTTATTTGCTTGTTCAGGCTAAGAAAAGATTGCTTCCAATTAGGCACCTGCTCCTTCTTGGCCCTGGTCAGCATTTTTTTTTCTTTTATTATAGAGTTTATTTATTGCAGATGTCCACCAGACAGGTTTACTCTTACTTGTGGAGGATGATTTTGTCTTGTCGGGTGTTCTTGATTCCATGCAGCTATATAAATGCTCATACAGTACTTTGGTGTAGGTTGGGACATATGTGCCAGTTCCTGTGGAGGGGGAGGGGGCTGTGAAGCTCTTTATACTTTCCCTCAGGAGGTTGTAATCAGCTTTGTAGATTTATTTTGTTTGACCTAGCTGGGAGGGGGGCAGGGGAGATGGTGACTTTGAAAGTGACTGCTTGGTGGTCGCTTCTTACCAAGGAGGATGACACTGTAGGGATGCTGCTGTGGTTACTCATGTTGGTTAATATCAAGTCCAAGATATTTACACCTCGTGTGGGGGTGGCAACCACCCGGTCCAAGGCATTTGCCTTGACAAAATCAAGGAATCTGTGGGCATTTGTGTTTTGGCATGAATAGTTCTTCCAGTCTATGGTTAGATAATTAAAGTCGCTGAGGATCAGGGTAAAGGGTTGAATCTTGATAGATTGAAAGAGGTCCAGATAGGTGGAGAGGGCATCTTGAGTCAAAGTTGGGGCCTGTCGCTAGCTATGATTTGAAAAGGGGTCTTGTCAATGGTTAACTGCACCTGGATTATCTCTTGTGTGTCATACTGTTTGACCAGCCTGGAGGTATGTATGTCTTTCATATATATTGCAACTCCACCTCATTTTGCTTTGCTGCCCATGGCTTGGGGTCTGAATGTATGATAGAATGTGCAACCTGATATGACTGGAGTGCTCTTCACAGCTTTGAACCAGGTTTCTGTGACTGCACAAATGTCAGCATCTTCCAGGGTTAAGAATGCTTGCAATGAGTACAGTTTCATGTTTAGATTCCTAGCATTTAGCAGCATGACCTTTAATTAGCATTTTGATAAAATTTTCATGTTGGTAGTTTTGACCTCGTGACATTGCCTAAAAAAAACATCTATGGGGAAGGCAAGAGCCTTTTCCAGAAGCCTGAAGCCCAAGGGGAGACAGATGCAGGCCATCTTTGGCAAAGCATCGTGGTTTGTCAATCATGTCTTACCAGGCTGTTAGTTACTGGATCCCCTTGAAATGACACCAGAAACTAAGCCAGTTGTTAAAGTAAATAATTTTCTGTTTGTACTGGGGAATAATTCTGGGTGACAGCAGAATGCTGTTTAAGGCTAGGAACATACCTGCCTGGGACACATATTCAGCAAGCTTGATCATGTCTCTCTTCATATAGTCCAGGGAGGTATTTCTCAAGACATTCACACCAACATGGACTATGACAGAGTCATAACAGCATTTGTTGTTGAGAGACTTGAGTGCATGGGTGATATGGTGCATTCTGGCACCTGACAAACAATTAACAATGACTTTCTCCTTATCCAGCCTGGTGAGGGGCACATCTGTGTGTCTTACAATGGAGTCTCCTAGACTAATAAGTTGGGTTTATATTTAGGTCTTAGTAGTTGTGAGACACAGGTGTGTGGACTATGTGTGGTGTGTTGTGTGGTGGGCAGTGGATTTTGTGTGTGTTTTTCCCTCAGAGGTCTCTTTATTTTGGGTATGTTTTTGTTGAGGACCTCCGCATATGTGGGTGTGTGTTGTGTAGGTGTGGGTGGTGATGAGGTGTGGTATTTGTGTTGCCAACCTTCTCAATGCCAGTTATACTGGCTTGTGAGGGAGAGAGCATTGACACTAGGTTCTTAATGTAACTGCATTTCTCACAAATTGGGTTCCTAGGTGGTACTAGTAGAGGTTGTCCATGCACATGAGGCAGTTGCTACACTGTCTTAGGATTCCCATATCAACTAGACTAGCAGGGGAAATGTAGGAAATGTACATCCATACTTGTCAGAATCTGGGGGAGAGGGGCCAGAGAGAGAGCTAAGAGGGTAAAGGGTGGAAGGTCTAAGAGTGGTACTGCTAGCTGATCACACAAGTGCTAATAAGGGAAAATGTATAGCTGGAATACCTAACAAAGGGTTAAAAACAGTGCAGCTGCAGTGCATGACATGCAAACAAGCCCAAACCAGCTCAAACACAGGGTTTAAATACCACAAAAAATAGAAGATTCTAGTAACATAGAAATCTAGCCAGTCCTGCTAGTCCCTGTTTTCTTTACCAATCAGCTTGTGCTAGACAAAGTCCAGGCAACCATGTTACTCTCACTAGCAGAGGACATAGGCCCCTACTAACACAAGATGCATGCCAGGAGCACAGAAGGCAAACACAAGATAGCTGCCAGAAAAACAGAAGGCAAAAAAAAAAAAAAAAGAAAAACAGCTCTGGATGCAGCGAACCTGTATCCAGAATATGTTTCTCAGTTTAATGGTTAAGAACACAGTAAAACTTACAAAAAAGCACAGATTAACCACTTACAGACAAAAAAAAAGCAGAACTTACAGTATGAAAAAATACAGCTAAACGGTAATGAAATGCAGTACAATGCAGTTAAAATAGTAATGAATTGCAGTAAATAGCAATGAAATACAGTTAAACAGTAATAAAATGCAGTTAATCAGTAAATTGCTTTACAACAGTGCAAATGTGATAAATTATCTCACAATTACAACAGTAAAAAACAGCTCATGTAAAGCAGCAATTCAGTAGAATACTAGCATCAATTTAATAAGTCTACCGACATGCAGTAACAAATGCGGCAAACTAAATGCAGTTGAACACCTAAGCACAAGCAGTAAAATAAAGTAGGAAGAGACACGCTATTTTTTTAATATTTTTTTAAGTAGAAAGTGAGGAGATAGAGGATAATTCAAGGTTAAGAAGCTAAAGGGTGGGCCTTTACAACTAATCTCACTGTACTCAGTAGAATGAGCTGATACAATGGGACTGAGAGGAATGTCCAATATCAGATTTATAGTAGATGCAGGCAACGCAAAAGCCATCAAGCTTTAAGACCACAACAACAGTTGGACAGGTAGGATGAGAACAGAGGTAAGGATTGAATTCACTAAGCCTAAAAACCAGTTGCACAGTTTAAACAGATATGCAACAAATATTGTTTTAGTTAATCAGCAGAGCAAGGACAGAAGGCCTAACTCACTGCAGCTTTGAGCAAACAAGCACAAACTGGTTTAAACACTGACTATTTAAGGCAGAGAAACAGGAACAAACCAAATTATCCAATCAAAACCAAAGCCCTGTAGTAGTAACTCTAGCCGGATCAGACCAAACTGAAACCCCCTCCCACGAAGAAAAAGCTAGGCCTCTAGACAAAAGATTAATTGTATTACAAGCTCCAAAGGTCACAAACAGTAATAGATTCAGCTCTTTGCTAGTGTTTTTCAAGTGCAGCAACAAGTAAAATTAACAGAACTAGCAGAGAAAACAAAAAAGGAGACAAAGATCAGAACAGAGGTATGGACTGAATTCACTATGCCTGAAAAACAGTTGTACAGTTTAAACAGCTATACAGCAAATATTTTTTCAGTTAATCAGAAGTGCAGAAAGCAGTTGAAAATAAGCACTTATCTTTTGTAGTCTCACAGCAGTTTTTGTAAAATTGCAAAGCAAGGGCAGAAGGCCTAACTCACTGCAGCTTTGAGCAATCCCTGACCTTCTTGCCTCTATCTAGTTAACCAACTCAGCCAGCTGGTCCAGCCTATACTTCTGTAGGTTATTATATATTGGTTGGCACTGCTGGCAGGAGCAGGTGATCTCTGCCAGAGTTTCCAGGTGTTCACACAACTTCTGCCAGATATTGATCTTTTTTCTAATCTGAACCTCTAGTGCATGCCTTTATATTTTCCAGGTATGACTCCCTGAGAAGGTAGACCATGATTTGATGTCCTTATCAGGCCAACCTGTAGAGCAGCCTCATGCCTTATCAGGTGCTGCCATGCTTAGAAGATTCAGAACCAGAATGAAGAAAGTATGAGCAAAGCAACTTCCTCTGTGGTGTGATACCACCTTAGCCAAACCCAGTTAACCAGCAAGGGCATTAGACCAGGTGGTTTTATTGCCTGCAAGTTTGGTTTAACCAAAAATGCTTTGTCACATACATATTTTTTAAAAAGAATACATTCTCATTTCATTTACATGATGCATAAAAAACAGTATGCAATAATTATTTTTATTTTTTATTAGCTATAATTGCTTATGTTGCTGTATCTTACCTTTGTTATCTTTATGGAAGTATTACATCTGAATGTCAATTATTCCTTCATTGTAGCCGCAGTAGTATTTTTGGGAGGTACATAAATAAATATTCCTGTGCTTATAATGACCAACTTCAGTTTATTATTGAGTAATTTGAGGTGAGATGGTGTGATGGATGATGTTAGATGGGCAGAGATTATAATGCATGGCTATGCAACCTGTAATACAAATGACTCTATCTGTTTTTTTTCTGAATATATTCAGATTTGAGCAAATTGAGCATGTCTGCACATTCCTATGGCATGCTGGGGAATGCTGAAGAGTGGTGCAGATTCCACCACTTTCCACAGCACGTTCATGTTAACCTGAGACTGCCTTTCATGAGTCGCCAAGAATGAGCTCTGTCCATACGTGTCTATATATATATATATATATATATATATATATATATATATATATATATATATATTTATATATATATATATCTTACTGTGATCCATAGAGAAAAATGTAAAAGGGACAAATTTGCATATCAAAAGTGCAAATAGACCTGAATTTATGTAAAATAATTGAATACAACCAGATTACTTGACTTAGGCAGCAAATTTCTAAGGAAACTGCCGACATTTTAAAGTAAGGAAAAAAAAACAATGAAAATATTAGAATTTAATGTAAAACACAATTATACAAATAGTGTGTTACATTAAAGAAATTATTATTTTACTGATATCATGGACATATTGTCATGGCTATGATAAATAGTGTAACTTTATAATTTGTAACTGGAAAATCATTACAGCAGTAGTGGGAAATGATTAATGATCAGTGATTAGTATGGCAGTTGGATTAGAGTACTTTTTTACAGGGTCTGCAGCAGAAACATTTCCATGATACCAATACATATGGAGGATATATCAGCAGAATCACTGCTGAAGATGATGATGATATATTTATGAGGCAGTCTGAGGAAAGTGGCACAGAATTGCCAAGTTTAATGGCAGGATCTTACACCACACAAAATATTAGTAAATCTGGAGGAAGGAACAGTGCATCACAAAGTCAACACACGTTGACATTGCACTCATGCTTGTACAGGGCCAAAACCTCTGCATCTCTACACCAGTATCTCCAAACCCAGATGAACACTTTCAGGATGATGGCAGACATCCAGAGGTAATAGTGCCCACAGTGACACCTTTACAAAGGGGAGACAGGCACAGACATTTGTTACAGCTACCCCAGGAAACACAAAAGCATTGGCTGCCTTAAAGCAAATGTGCCATAACATTGTTAGGGCTCGGAGCGCTGCAATAGAGAGTCCTCTGGATATGGTCAGAGTCTACCAGGGTATGCGTGAGGATTTCCAGAGCAGGAATAATGCTATAAACTCACGGATGTTGAGTATGGTGGCACACCAAGCATTCCTAGCTGCATCTATTCATACAATAGATAGGACTTACCAGACTGAAGCAGGAGTCAGTCTTGGGGGGGGGGGAGGACAGAGCACTGTCCTGACATGTGGGGGTAGATCATATAAGACTACAAGTGCTTTTCAAGAAAGTACTGCAATTAATAAAAGAAACAAGCACAACAGATTTCATGCAGGCCACATCAGCCCTCATCTTCACCTTGCAGAACCACTCCTTCGAGGTCCCGATCTCATTCACTCAGCACTGTCATATCAGTGCCTGCAAGATCACCTGCATCAAGTAGGTCATGACATCAGATCAGCTCACCATCCGGCTCTCATGACAGCACCTCTACAAAGCCACTTGCACTTTCACCTAACCTATCTTTAGGAGATGTGTATGACTCATTTTATCTTGAACTGCTGTGAATCATCTCTGACAATCTTGTTACTTACAATATGACCTCCAGAAACACAGGTGAATGTTTAACTTGAACAGGAATAAATTATTAATAGTGAGGAAAAAGGGGGCTAGGACACAGCTGTATGCATTTTATTTTTGTAATGGTACTGCTTAGAATCTCAGGGAGCTGTGGAAAGACATCTTTATGACATAAGATGAGATTGCAGTCATTAACACCTTTGCCATATGCATTACCATTCTTACAGCTGGTAGTTACCTAGAACATCAAAGTAATAATACTCGAGTTTAAAAAGAAACACTAAATAGAAAATTACTGATTAAAATAAGTATCCTGCCATGTAAACAAACAAAGCTGTAACTTGACCTTCACCACTGCACAACTGATGATGATATTTTTGTCTCTGAAGCTACAAATTATTGTGTATGACAAAATAAAAAATCTTATGTGCAGTACCTCAGCAAACAACATACTTTAATCTAAGAAGAAATTGCATAATATAAAAAAATGTGATACATTTTCATTCAAATGTAGGGTATGACCTCATGTTAAATACTCAATTAACAGTTTTTACTAAGTATACCACGTAAGGACATTCAGTTCATGCATACTTAGATACACCACTTCAGCAGAATGTATTGTGCAAAACATACAGAATTGGAGTATTATTTATGATACCTTACCACATCACTGAACAGGAGTCAGTGAGCACTCAGGCATGACTTTTACAAAGAATAACTTGAGTTCTGAAATAAAATAATTATTATTTAAAGATGAGAAGGATTGTCAGATGAGCAGTCACAGCACACCATGCACCACAATGCATAGCCCCCAGATAACACTGCATGCATTATGCTTTGTGTGTTTTTTTACAATAAAGGAAACACTGATCTGAATGTCATGGTCAATAGTTTTCGACTAGATGCCACCTCTTTACGTGTGCAGCTGTATGCCATGCACATGCCTGCCATATGCGTTCCCTTACTACTGCTGATGGCTGGTCATTATTACTCATATTTGGAGTGGAGCTGGGAGCTGCAGTGATAGCATGGGTTGCTTCATCACAGGAATGGTGCTTGATCATGTTGTGTAGAATGTAGCATGCAGTAAACATCCTACACACAGTAGATGGATCATACTGAAGGGCACCCCCAGACTCATCCAGGCACCTGAAATAACCCTCTCGATAACTATTACAGGGCTGGGACAAGGATGTGTCATAGGTCTCTTGTGCAGCTCCACTTGGATTTCTCACTGGTATCATGAGCTATGGCTCCAGTGGATATTCAACATCACCTGAATGACACAAAAAAAAGACGGGTGGGGGACAAATGGGACATGACAAAGGAAAAGTGATTTATTATTCTACAATACATTTTACCATGAATAACTACTTAAATACAACTGGAAAAAAGGGAAAAAGGAAATAGCATACCAACAAGATAACTCCTGAGCATCCTACCATGCAGGAAGTGAGCTAGTGTGTCAGATATGGGAGTTCTGTGCTCTGCCAAGATACTGGGCAGAGATGTTGATAATGCACTCCCACGTATCACATACTACCCAGTAACTGAAGGAATTGTAGCCTTTCCTATTGCTGTACCACCCCCCCCAAGGACCAGAAGGGGCCATAATTGCAATATGGGTGTAACCTATTGTACTAACTACCTCAGTGAAATATGCCACTTCATAAAAGTCATGCATAGCCCTTGCTCAGTCTTGAGGTGACACAGGGAAATAAGATATATCATTTCACGTGATAACTGTACATCCAGGAACTGCTGCAGTATCTTTGAGGCAGTAGCCTGTGAGATCCTCAGTGTGCCCCCAGTCTGTCTGTTGAATGTCTCTGTGGCAAGCATAGTGAAGGTTATATATACCTTAGTGTCCACACATTCCTCCATAACTCCCTATGGGGGTCATAAATACCCAGTAAGACCATTACAATGTCCCTGCCCACTCTGAAACTCTCAGCTATCTCCTGATTATCAAAGTTACAGCGAGTTATCTTCTGCCTACATCTCCATCTTCTTGGCCATTAAGCACCGCTGGGTACAAATGGTTTTAGCTTGGCCAAGACAAGCAACTCATATCTAGAAATAACAAGGCTAGGAGCAAATGACGGCATATTCATGGACTGCAAGTAGATAAGGGCTTGCAAGACTCCTCTTTATATGATGCATCTACAGATGGTGCAGGCAAGTTTGAAAATTCCACTATGAGTCTCATATGGGTGAGAGAATACTTTATTATCATATGCTGAATTACATCTTTCCCCATTTACATCTCATTACAAGTTTGTTTATGTTCATTTGAGGTCATTGCATGACCTCGAATGAACATAAATCCTCTATGAATTGTGGCTTAGCTGCGCTCATTCTTGCACACTGTGGATGGCCTTTAAGCATCCATGTAATGAATATGAATGCCATCTTCAGTTACCTATAAGGCTAATCTTCATGTTAGGTGGCACATGGCTCTTCCTGTATAGACAATAGTCACATGTGTATTACTTTTTAAAGACTAGGTGTATTTAAGTCTGAGGTCTGTGGTAACAATGAAGAACCTGAATGTCATGCATGGATTTGAATATACAAGCCAGAAGAGTGAAGAAAAACAAATACACCTTTCTAGGGGCTGTAAGGTATGTCTTTGACCTTCTTTGCCTGATAGATTTCTAAATATCAAAGTACAAAAGCAGCAAATGGCAAAACATGATCCCAAAATATTGAAACTTAAAAGAATGGAATCAATCAATCAATCAATCATTCAACAAATAAACAAACAACTATATACATAAATAAATAAAAACTCACATTTTTTGTAGGGAGCAAGCCCCACACCCCCTGCTAATTATTCATATCAACTCTAAATTGCATTACAGTGAGGAAAAGGCAAATTCAGACTCCCTGCTATTCTACAACCTCCTGCAAAATCATTTATTTATTTATTTTATATTTCTTTACTGGGAAAGTCTGACTGGACACAGGTCTATTTTTAGCGGATGCCCATGGAGAAAAGCTCAGGAAAAGTACATAAAAAATAGACAGGATATAAAAAAAATTAAAACAGACATGACATAATACATCAATATGGCATACAGAGAACACATTGACATGGATTATTAACATTATTATGTTAAAATCATGCCAGCAGAAGCAATCATATGGCTCTTTGGTTGCTTCTGCTGACATTAAAGATATTAGATATTACAAACATTCAACTATGTTTACCACAAACTACCAGGGGAAAAATGAAATGTTGAATCCAATGAGTTGCTAGATCACGAGTGAGGAAAAAAATAAATAAAAAATAAAATTAGAGAAATAGTAAATCATCTCAACGATTTAACAAATAAAATGGTATCATATGGGCAAGATTGCTTACCTCTCAAAGGTAGTTATTTTAATAAAATAGCAACAGATCGTGCAAGTAAAGCACAAGTCATAAAGTGAAAGCAGTAACAACCCCAAAATTATCTTAACAAATTCATTCTCCATTCAAATGCACCCATTACATTTTGGAATATTTGCAGAAAACAAACAACCATCATGTGCTTTTGAATATAGTTACCAGAGTTCAAAATTGTTAACAACATTTGTTCTTCAGGGCAATTTGACAGAAAACTGGAAGAAATAGGTACAAAAATGCAGTCTCTTCAGTACTGTGACTGATGTGGAAGAAAAAAAATCAAGCAAGTGAAAGCTGCAACTTTTTTTTCACCTTAATCGAGATGATGTCATTAAGGCCTTACCGAAGAGCAATGTTACGACTTATAAAAGACTTGCCATTGTTCATCATTTATTTTTTCACTATGAATCAAAGGTCACATGACTTTGTCAATGCCTATCTGATGACACATGGACATTGAGCTAATGCTTGTGAGTTTGGAGTGATTGGTGAACTGCAAAAGTGTCTGTGCCATAAAAATGACAAAAATAGATGTAAGCTTTGATTAGAGTGTGAGCTAATTCTGGAAAAAAGTTATAAATTTGTGTAGAGCACCAGAATTATCCAGTATTCAAATGAAGGGGCTTCAAAATTATGTACGTTTAAGAAGAATGAAGGAGTGTAATTATTGGGAAGAATGTTCAACACTTGATTTAGTGTTGAGCAGTAGTAAATTACTGTGCAGCTGGACCCCTTTTCTAATAAACTGTATAAACTTAGTTACAATAAGCTATGGACTGCCTTGCTCAGATGTAGGTTCAAGTCTCTTTTAGAACAAGATGATGTCTTTCAGTGCAGCATGTCTGGTATTCAGAGAGATCTATTCTCAAATTTAGATATCACATTGTGCAGTGAGTGCATCATTCTTGAAGACCGAGAATCTCCGATCAATGAATTTAGGAAGGCTGTGGGACAGGGCGATTCACCAGAAAAGGGAAGTGATACGTTTTTTTAATGCTCTATGTGACATACTTGATTAACAGTTAGTTAATAAGTTAGATTATTGCTGTACATCTTCTCATGAAAATAAGCAAATGAGTAATAAAATAATTTAAACTGAGTTACTGAAGGAGTTACTAAAGATTGCCAACAAAAATCAAAACAAAGATGAATCTACCCAGTGTAGTATTATTACTGAACCTAATAACAACTTGTTAGAAGAGAGCACACATATTACACCCCTCTAATCCTACTTATATATCCTCAAGTTAATAGGAAAAGGGGGAAGGACTGGGAATTTAAGAAGTAGCCCATACAGCACTTCAGACATACCAGCTAAAGTGCAAAACTTTAAAAAGAACAGCAGTCAGTGGAGTCTTTTCTTTGGGTTCAGTTGCATAGGTTGCTATACATTTGGCTGGGGGGCACATGCATGAATTGAAATTCAGCTGCAGAGATATACAGCTTTTACAAATTCACTGTATACTCAGAGAAGCATTCAGTGGCATGCCCACAGCTTCAATAATCATGTGTATGGTGGCAGGGGAAATAATTTGTGTTCTGCTTGGAATATAATATGTACATATGTGACTACAGCATACAGAAGTGTGCTACAGTATGGTGGAAATCCTGCCTGATGCCATAGTCATGCTCATGTTCCAGTAGGAATTTTAGGCAATGTTCCCTAGACACTATATTGGGAGTAACAGTTAACATACACCAATGATAAAAGCATTTCCCAATGTACACTGCATTCTCACTGCCCCAGACATGCCTACTGGACATCCTGTTACTGATGCCTGCTATATTTCCTGTTGTCTCTAGATACTTTGGGGGCCATGCATATTATTTCCCCACAATGCACTTGGTTATTTAAGCTGTGGACATGGCATTATATGCTTTCCTGTGCCTGCAGTGAATTTGCTGCAGCCATATTACTCTGCAGCTGAATTTTAATTCCGACATGTTTCCCCAACCAAGTGTAGCAAAGGGAACTGTCTCACCACTAGGAGCCAAATCCTTCTTGTTTACCTAATTTGACACCAGATACAAATACTTCTCCTTCACCAAGACCAACATCTGACTGTAATGGGTTACTTGTGACTGATGACTCTGTGAACAAGAAAACAATTATTTCCACTAACTAATATAAATAAACAAAATGTTACTGTTTGCAGCCTTAGAGGGTCAAAACTAAAGGACTTTTATGCTGCTCTTAGGGATGCGTTGATGAGTAGGTGGTCTTTCAGCAGCATTATTTGGGATAAATGACCTACTTAATACTCCTCTCTGTAACATGAACCCGCAAACTTAAGATTTTTTCCATCTATGTCAAATGAATACATCAGACTTGTAGCTAGGAAAAAATCTTACCAGCACGAACCTATAACACTCAAAAGTGTTGTTCAGAAAATGGTTAAGTTATTTTAGCTACAATACATATATTGATGTTATCAAGACTTAGGATGAGTTTTGGGGTAGAAATGAACTGTTTGACAAAGACCAGTTTATTCTAAACTTCAACAAGGGCAAGCTGCTAAGCAAGAAATTGTCTCATATCCATCCTCAACCCCTTTTCCTGTTTTGCACATGGGATTGGGGTGTCACTTCCACAGTGACTATCATCTCAAGCCAAGGTTTACATTGCCACGTGGCTAGCTCTGCCATGGTAGTTCATTCATACCATTCACTCACACACACACTCACACCTATGGCTAATTTAGAGTGTCCAATCCAACTACTGCATGTCTTTGGAATGTGGAAGGAAACTGGAGAACCTGGAGGAAACCTACATGAACACAGAGAGGACTTACAGACTCCTCTCAGAAGGCACCCCAGCCGAGATTCAAACTGGAGAACCTCTTGCTGTGAGGTGACAATGCTAACTGCTGCACCAATGCAGCCACCCCAAGAAAGTGTCTAATATATTATTGCATTTTTCAACTACAATCTCATTCTATCCAAAACTCTGCAAAGCAAACTTGTCATAATAAGCTGAATAAAATTTATGTTAATGCAATCAGTCTATGTGATAAGTTGGGTCACTATCAGCATTGGTCTATCTTTCTGAATATTCTAACATAGCTAATACTGAGTCTTGCAGAGTAGAGATCTACAACTATCTGGTTATAAAAAACTGGAATGTATAAGAACAGATACATCTGATGGAGGAGTGATGATATTTATGGTTAATTCAGTCTCTGCAAAATTGCTATATGGTCATCCAAGGAATGAAACCCTTGATAGTGAGCTTCCTGGCTACTTTAATGCAAAACATTTAAACTTACTGTGCAATTGTCATAGCCCCAAAATGCAGAATTTGATGAAAACAAATGGAACTCCAACAACATGATAATATTGAGGGACTTCAATTTCCCAAATATTGACTGGAAATCTGCTCTGAATCTAGAGCATTTCCTCCAGTAAACACTTGTGATCGCTCTGCTTCATATTTTATTGCAAATTCAGTTACCAGCAGTTGCAGGCTTGTAATAGCTAGCTGTAGCTTCATTGTCTTTAAGAGTCATGAACTGAATCATGACTTACAAAAATTTAAAGTGAAACAGTGGTTATCTTCAGGACCATCTGTCTGCATGAATTTCATTTGGAAACACATGGCACAAAATAGTGACTTTATGCAAAAATGTTATATTTGTCAGTCTAAAATATGCTAAGGCACTATGGGGAAGCAGGAAATGAGCTAGAAATATTAAATAAAAAAGAAAGAAAATGCAGTGTCTACAAAATATGGATCTTTTAGTGCAACGAGAGTGTTTAATAGAATTTGTACAGAATTCAAGAGGTCTATTAACATCTTTAAAGCTGCATTTGAGGATTCTCTGATACAACATGTAGGAGAAAAGAGAGATTATACAATTATGGTAAAAGTGGCAAGATGTACATCATAGAGATGGTCTGATATTAAATGAAGATGTCCTCATTAGTATCAGTAAGGTTATGTTAGTCAATAAGTCATCATCTGTTATGTTGTCTGACTTATAGAGCCCTCTATTAATAAGAATTGTGGCTTCTACTAAATATTGATATGCTTCATACCCCATAAAACATGAAGAGGATGAAACTATATCTTTCTAGTCCCCAAAAACAAAAATGACCTCAAGGGCTAAATTTATCTCTTTCAACATAGTTAGGTCTTGGGAGCAGGTTACTTATATGTCATGCAGATTAGTTCCTTGACAGTATTTAAGAATATGTTGGATGTTTGTTTTGGGAGTAAGATTTACTCATGGAATCTGCTGTCAGCATTCTGACGGCTTAAAACCATTCTACACTACATCCCAACTATGAAACTGTGATAAACAAAAACATTGTGTACACTTATAATTTCAGTACACTTGATGGTAACATAGAGTCAGTCAGGAGACCCTCTTGTACACTATCAAGAGCTGACTGATTTATAGACTTATGCAGTCAGTCATTTACTTGCTCATGAGCAGACAATCCATGGATTTGTAGATGCAGAGATGTGCAGAGTTGTGGAGACAATATACTGCATGTTAATGCAGCACACTCTATTAAGACAAGCAAAGCTCGTTATGAAGAGATTCTGTAAACCTGAATGCAAGTACAACTGTGAACGCCAACATTTAATTTGTTATTTTTGCACAGTATTCTGCATTGTTGACAGGACTTGAAAATATCTTGGAAGGATTTATTCAAAAAATAGAATTAGACATTGAAATGCAAATGTTGAAAAATATAGCACTGTCAAGATAGCCAGATGAAAAAAAATCCACCTTCTATCCAGTAATATTACACTTATCATTATGAAACTGGATCATCAGTAGGACTGCTGCTCTAATTCAACAAAATAAATTATTACTAACCAGTTTTGCAACAAAATGCTGAGTGCAGGCGGTTGAATGTTTTGGCATTTCAACAAATAAAAGTGATGGTTAAAAATTGTTGGATTTACAACATGTTTAACTAAACAAAATAAATAAATAAACTAAATAAATAACTGGTGTCAAAATCATGGTCTGAAACTAAATGCCAAAAAAATGCATTATTGTATATTTTGGGAAGTCATCTACCCCAGAGAACTACCACATTGACAATATACCCCTAAGAGTTGACCCACTTGTTCGAGATTTGGGAACTTATGTGGACAGTAACCTAAAATTTGACCAACATGTGTTTGTTTTTGTAAGCAAGTCCTTTTATATTAAACAGCTTATAAATAAAGGGATTGTGCCTTGATCCAGGCATGCCATTATCCCCCTTTATTCAGTCCAGTCATTGAATATAATGCCCCCTTTGGCAAGTATCTGTCCAGAAACATGCAACAACTAGAATGCCCACAGAGGTATCCCACTAGTAGGATAGAATACCTAAACAACATATCTTACATGGACCAGCTCAAAGCCCAGTCACTATACTCAGTGTCTTACAGACTACTAAGAGGTGACCTGGGTCTGGCATCCTCCGACCCATTACTGATGGATTTACTGCATATCAACAAATCAAATGGCATTAGAAATACTCAATCCAGGGATCTAAACCTATTCTGCAGTATCAACAGAACAGTTTAGAGGGACAGGTATATTTTGCAGAGGATACCACTACTATGGATCAGACACCTGATCCACATAAAACAAAGTTCATCCTGTCCATTTTCTAGCACGACTTAGATTTCTGGATGGGAAATAGAACATTTACCCTGGGACTGTCCCCCCTGTACTAGTTATGGACAGATGCCTCTCCTAAATGCTTTATATTTGGTATAATCCCAGTTATTCCCATTAGGCGTAATATATAATTATCAACCTTAGGATGGGTAAGGCTCATTTATAACCAAATTGGACATGTTATTTTGAGCACAAAAAGGGAAACTGGCTTGGCTTACAACGGCCCAGAAGAGCAGCTAAGTAATGTCAGAGATAACATTATACCCTAATAAAATGTCATACAGGCCATGGTGTAAACTAACTACATATTTAGTCCAGTTTCAAGACAATCACTATCTTATTAGTGCCAAATATAATTCCAAACAGCCAGAAGTTTATCATTTTCATGATGCATCATTAGATTAAGTTATTATGCTTCTTAAAGCAATTTTTTCATACCATAAGACTACAGACAATCTCATATCTGACAACAGGCCAACATTTACCTGTCAAGATTTTTTGCTTGTTCTCCAGTAACCAAAATAAAGTGAATAACTAGTCAGCAACTCAATAAACTTGTAACAAAAAAGAAAATGAAACACGAAAATAGTCCAAAAATAATCCATTTATTCTATATATAATTTCATTATTTTTTTGTCCATAAACTGGTCTGGACCTCTTCAGAACTGACTCAACAGGAAATCATGTGATTAAATATTGCAAACAATGTCATGTGACTCGTGTGTACAACTGCAAAAAATACTAAATAAAGACTATTAAAACTCAATAAAACATTAAAAATCCCTTAAAGTATGTATATAAAGTTCAAACTGGACATATACAAGATGGTGTGGGAGTGGCGGAATAAGCTGCATGGCAAAAATATTATATAATTTGATTTACATATGTCAGAAGGAGAGAAAATAGATATTCTAAACACTCACATTATTAACTGAACATCAGAGAGAAGCTCACCCTACCCTTCAGCACATTATTAACTGAACATCAGAGAGAGAGAAGCACACAATCTCATTACATTTGTGTCATGTGGTGTAATCTCCGGGAAGTACACCTTTACAGCCTGTGTCACACTATGTTTGTAGGGGGTATATACATGCTACAGCCTGTGTCACACTATGTTGGCAAGGATTATATACATGCACTATACGTATCTGTTGTCTTGCATGACTGATTCTTTGGACTTAAGGTCCCATTGGTCCCAGATAGTGCAATCCAGTTGAATGTTAAGGTCCCATGACACTTACAAAAAAGAAAAAGAGAATGTCCATAGTTTCCAGACCAACCTGGCCCTACATAGTTTAAAATATGACACTGGATGCCCCCTGGAAACAGGGCACAGTAGAATAACTTATTCAACAAAAGTAAATAAATAAAATAATAGCCTACAACAGGGACTTGCTGTACATTTTATTTATTTATTTATTTATCATTTGTTGACCGGGAAAGTCCGACTAGGTTCCACAGAGCCTGTTTTCAGCGGAGGCCCGGGGAGAAATGCTACATTGATACAGAATTCTCATGGAATTCATATAGTATATTTACCCACATGTAGCTATCATTGCAAATCATTAATGGCAGATCTAAATCAGATTGCCAAAGCTGCTTTATTCATTATTTATTATTTTCATGAATCTCAGTGATTCTCAGTTCAAGAACAGCTTATACAAAAATGTTCTGTGAAACAAATGTGATCGATGCTTAATGAATACTAACCTTGTATATTCCTGTACCCCCCTCTTACAAAGCTAAGCCATAATTAACAAACTTGTAGAACAGCATTTCAGTCTCTTAAGCCACTTCCTTCTTCATGGACACCATTTGCCTCTAGCTTCTCCCTCTTCATCTTCCTCATTATCTCTGCTACCTCAGCTTCTTTATTCTTCTTAATCTTTGGTCACCTCAGCCCCAGCAAGTGCACACAGTTTAACTACTTAAGTTGTTAAGAATAGTTACTTTTTATTAAATTTACTCTTAGACAGAATTGCCTGGCATAATACTATATCCTCATACAGATGGATTGAGTGCCACTTTATGAATGTTTATAAGAAGTTACAGAGCATCATCAGTAGGCTATTCTCCATCTGTATTAGAAGGGAAACAGGAATTCACTCTCACTAGTTGTGTAATTCTTGGCATAAACTATGATATCCTCACCAGACCAAGTACATGCCACACTTTAAGTGTTCATGATTTTGGAATATATATTTCATCATCACTGCACCATCCATGAGACATATGGTAATTGACATCTGGTTTGTCTCCACATGCCATGCACTTTGTGGTTGTGAAAGGGTCCAGATATGAAGTGGTCAGTCACAGACTGTCTCAAGTTGGACTGCACAGATGGGTATTGATGACTGTTGAAACAGCATCACTGTTACCTGTAGGTATATACTCAGCCAGTTCTGGTTGCGAGCATTATCCTGGTCAAGGTGCAATTCCCCTCTCATTAAGCACCTTAGATACATCATTAGGCTGCACTAGCAATGTTCTATATGTCTACTTTCATGGTCACTTGTGGGCACACAGCCTGGCATATTTCTCACCTGTCCTGAATTCACCAAAAATACTACATTTCATCCAAAACTAACAGGCTGCCATGAAATTCCTCACAGACACTTTTTTTTTTTTGCTTTGTCAGTATTGCATCATTAGTGATGTGCCTTATCAGTATTGCATCATTAGTGATGTCATACATTATGACATCACTAGGGCCTCTAATGTGAGTGATTGTGAGGTAGCGATGGTGAGGGCATACCTCTCAACTTACTCACTCAAATTCTAGATAAAGCCAAAAAGAGTGAAAGGACAAAGGCCCAAAAGCAGGGAGAAGTTTTAAATATTACTCTAATTTCACTTAAAAAGTTAGTAGAATAATGTTTTTTTTTTGCATCAAAATGCAGTTTTTAACCATAAGTATGAATCCCTAATGACTGGCATTATTGATGGACTGTACACTTCTGTGATTTACCACAATGTCAAAAATATTACAAGGGATAAGCAAAAACAAGAGGCAGCATCAAGGATGTTCTGCAAAATCAGGATGGCATTTACTAAAAAATATGAGCAAGGGTACCAACAACAAAGCAATAATACTGCAAGAAGTTGGACTATGTCATAAGAAGGAAGAAGCATAGACAAAGGAGATTTATGTGTGTGCATGTGTATGTGTGGGGGTGCTTCACCAGACGTTTACAAAATGTAAAAGATACGTGCTGGGATGTTTTCTTCTGTTTGGAACTAGTCTGGAATACCAGTAGGAACTTGATTTTCAAGAATTAAGGTACGCAAGAAACAACCACCTCTCTGACACAACAGGGTGAAGACCTGCATGCGACCTAGATGATTCAGGTTTGAGTCACAGTCATTGCACTGAAGAAGTTATGCTTGGAGGAGTGGGAGTCAAAGGATGAGTCTGGCTCACCCAGTCTGGGGTGGGGGTGACTGTCTAAATCTGCCGTAGAAGCACTGTCTGGGGAAGGCACAGAATTGAAGTCTATATTCTCACACAGTCAAAAAACTAGAAACCCGAACCCAGACAAGGATTTATGTACTCCAGCAGAGTTAAATGTACATAGTCTGGGCAAAGGAAGTGACTTCTTTGTTTGATTCTGAGGCATTTTATGACATTAACTTAACCATTTTGCCTACTTCTCAAAGTAAAAATACTAACTTACTGTTTTAAAATGGAGCTTTGAAAAGTCCTGAAGAATGGACTGGGGGTTAGTTTTTCAACTTTATATTGCTGCTGTTTTAAATTTGTGTCCAGTGTAGCTACTAGTTTCATGATATTGCAATTTATGCAACATATTTACAATATAAGGTGTCACTGACTTCTGTAATGACATTTCATCTGATACAGATTGACATTACTGTTCATAGCAGCTAGTGTTTTCTGTAGTTACAGTATTTTCTTGTGTTTTATATAATTGCCTTATATGTTCAATGGACAGAATTAATTGCATGTCGATGAAACAAGACGTAACAAATCATACTGACCAGCTTAGAGTGCTGCCTTGTTTCATTTGCTGATTGTCTGCTTTAAGAGATCATTCTCATACTAGGCTCCAAAATTAAGCATTTCTTTGGCTTTTTACCACACTTTTTCCTGCTAAGGTTTGATTAGACATTTTATAGACCTTCATACCCAGATACTAACTTAGGAACCTATAAACTTACAGTGATACACATCGGCTCTTGTATGAGACTTTATTTTTAAGGTCTGCTTTATTTTATTGTATTTTAGTACTGGATTTAATAGTTTTATTTTAGGCTAGCCAGTTGTGTTGCATTGTTTTATTCTTAATTCTTTTACTAGGCAGATATCTGTAGTCATAATGTCTTCTTGTCCTTCTCTGTCCTTTTCTTGTGACCTGCATCCTTTGCCACAAATAACTTTCAGCTCTTGTGGCCATGTTGATCTGGTGGTACAAGTGCTGTAGGGAGACTGTTACTGACTGTGGTTGGTGTAGGTGTTTGTGTGTGAGCCTGTGTTTGTGTGTGTGTGCACTTTGTGTAAATGAAAGCTATGGTTTTAATTTTTTTCCTTTCTTACTCGTCAGTCATAGCCAAATCTTAATTTGAAATAAAACATAAATTATTCTGCCTAAATGTCCACTGCTTTGCCACTCCATTTGCTAAACATTTCTGAGTGGTATACCATTGAACACTCACATATAAACAAATGCAGTAGACACTGCTAACAGTCAGATACTGGCAACTTGACCCTAAAACTCAAGGATATGCTACCTGACTCTCACAAACCTCCAAACTATGTGACTACACTGTTTATCTCCCATACTCCTACTCCATATTATAGGACTGTAGTCACTGTCATTTTGTTCTTCTCACAATTCAAGTGATGATGGCTGTGTCATACTCTAAACTGAGTGTGTATGGTTATATCTCATGCACAGTGGCCATTCCATACACTACCATTCATGGCCTAGGTGAGAGACCACATGCAACATTTTCCTTTTGAATTATTTGTACCAAGACCCATAGCAGAGGACAAGATGCTGCCTCCGTGCTGCTATTTACTGCTACTACCACCCTCCTCGGATGTAATACTGTTGCTGTATGCTCCTCTGCCGACCCTCCACCCTGCCCTTCAGCTGATATGGAAGGCCCTGCCATGGTGTTCATCTACTGCTCCACTTGTTTATGCATTTCCATGTTGTTATCATAAATCACACAACAAAGATCTTACTGCATATGTCTGGCCTGTACTGCAGTGCTCTTCCTGAGGTGTCTAGGCATTGTAAACATCCCTGAATAGTCTGAATACATATTCCACTACATTTCATATTTCCACATGGGCTGTGTTAGACACCATTTCCTGCATGATGTGGAGGTTGTATGCCAGGGTCTTGCACAATTCTAGCATTGCCTAAAGACATAGCCCAAAGCAAGTGGTATATACCCTACTCCCCTACTTTTACAATACTTGCATGTATAGATCTATCTCTCTAGCTTGTGTATGCACCTACTCACTGGGTGACAATGTCGGAATTCATGTTTTAGGAATCATTACTGTATAGGTTGGATGCGTGCCAAGTGTGTGAATCATGGAAATTACCAGGGTGGAGCATGGAAACTTTAGAAATAATACTCTGGGAATTACAGACCATTTGGCAATTCACAGAGTGAAAGCCCTTCATTTTGAACTATCCCAGTCCCTCTGGACAAGATGGGGCCTTGGTAGCAACATATCATAGGTTCATAGGTTCTTACTAGGCTATTAATCAGTGAGGATCTTAATAGCCTTACATTCCCATGGTAGTTTTTAGCCTTTATGTTTTGCACACAAATAACTCAGAGAAGAGCATGTAGATTTACGTGCTGCCCCTATCCATGAGGGGCAAAGATGTTAAACAGGGATGAATTTGTGGCCAACCATCCATGCATCCTAATTACATCTTAATAGAGTAAGAATAGTATGTTGCTTTATGTGGAGAGGAAAATGGCTCCACAGAATGTCAGGCAAATGGGCTTTGTCATAAAATGCCTTTTGCCTTTTGCGGGTTACAGAGTTTGATGTGGTCCCTTACAGTATCTCTGTCCACTTACAAATTTGAGAGCTGATGGCATGTCAGGCACTGTCTGTATTCCCTCTAGTGGTGTGAGTGACCATGACTGACAACTTTGCAGGCACTACATCTTATGGCAACTCACAACAGATGCTACTATGTTACTGTGGCTGCTATTCCCAGAAAATCTCTCACTATACATCACAGATCACGGAACTGAAAATGGGCACATGCATCAGCACTGTATAATATGTTTTTGAACCACTCCACCATTTGAGAGCCTGTATTTTCATAATCCATGTGGTGGCTTTCATTTCCAAGTCATTATGTATTCAGCAGCTTGCACTGTAGAGTGTGCTATTTTGGCCAGTGCACAGCTGTGTTGTCTGAGACTTTGACTCACCTACCTCTGTACATGAACACAACCCATGCTAACTTGTGCTTCACAAAGCACTGTCTACAAGTTCCAGGCTATATATGCATCTCCTGAACATTTCAGTATACGGACTGGTGAAGCTGTGTGTGAATGGCTACACATAAGTCCTTGGCATATGTACAGCTAAATATCTGTATTATGGAACAAATAATCTAGCACTATCCAAGTACAACTGAGGATCCCCTATGTTAGATTGAATTAAATCAGCACACTTAATATGAAACATCTCATACCAGAGTCCCTTAATAGATCAAAATATTTAGTCACATATTAGGTTGCATTGCTGTCTATATTCTGACTCCAAGATCTGGCAAATTCAGAGAAAGAACAAATATAATTTAAAGTGTAGTTTTGAGTTTTACAATTTCTCTGAACTACAGAGATCTCAGTGAGAATAATGAATTTCGCTGGGGTCAGGGCTTTGTAAGGGAAAAACCCACTCCTGCAAAGGATTTCCTATACATTTGTGCTTCTAGATTCCCTGAGTGGGTTTAATGTGAGAATTTAATGCCAAGGTGAGTTTCACAGCAATATACTGTACTGTATTGTATACAGTGTACGTTTGGGGGGGCCCTTTTCTTCATTGTGCTGTGATCATGTAGTTGGCATATATAATTTTAGGAGGTGTGTGGGACTTGCACCCCACATCATGGGTGCTTGGGGCTTGCCCCTACAAAAAATATTTTTTTGTGTTTTTTAGGGTTTTGCGGTTCATGTAATTTGCGAAGGCAAATTATCATTCCTCTCATTGACATGGGGAAACCCCCTTGAAAAAACATGCTTTAAACTTTTGGTTTTGTGAACATTTGCCTGTCTCATACCATGTGTTTATTTTCCTTCACTCTCACTTCCTTAATAGGAATCAGCTATTACACTAGCAGCAAAATCATATTTTGATGAAAAAAGGTGTTGTTGCTCAGAGGTCAGGGAATTGTGATTCAGAAAATGTGGATTTACAATAATATAGGAGAACTGAAGGCAAACTATTTCACAAGAACTGATACAATCAAACAGCAATGAAGCTACTACAAAGGAAATCAGATTAAAAATCAGTAATAGCATGAATCTCCATGAAGGTTATATCTTGAAGTTTTGAATTTAAGCTTTTGTGCTACTATAATAAATGCATAAAAACTATGCTGCCCCTCATTCTATACTTCTGCAATTTATCTAGAACTCTACATATAAGCAAGCCATGCCTGCATGTAGTTTTGAAATCACTGACAGTATATACATCCAAACAATTATACAAATGTTTCAAAAATCTATAATATCTTTAAAATAGCTAACAGGCTTAAGGAAAACATCTTTCAACTCCTTTTCTAAATATTTTGAAATAGACTCTGTGATCCACCCTCTTCCATTAAATATAGATCTCTTCAGAGGTTCTGAAAGTGATTTGGGGATTTTTGGTAACTCTTAATAAACAGGTATGATTTGGAAGAAGGTACGATAACAGTTCAATTTATCCACTGTTAAATAACCATTGCTAAACAGGTTTGATGATGACAACACATTCATGTTTGCTACATTGGGTGTTGAGTCTCTTTTCATGGTTGTACTACATGGTGCAGGTGTAGACCTGCCAAGGAGCTTTATAGATAAAACTACAATTTTAAGTAAACTTAAGATTACCACATATAGTTTAATACAGTTAGTGCTTGAGCATAATGTCTTTATATGCAAATAAAATAACTATTAGCCGAAACAAGGAGTTACAATAGTTACCCCTTTTGTCAGCACATATCAAATATTGTCTTGGCTATGTGGGAAGATGAATATATCTTCCCTGATGCTAATGTATTTTGGAGAAAAGTCTTATTATATTAACTTTTTATGGATGATATTTTCATGTTATGGGATGACAGTATAGATGAACCTAATCAGTTTTCTGACTATCTTACACAGGTTGTACAATTTTTTTTAAATTAGAGAAGAGTTGGTCATACATGGAAATAGATGTTCTGGATGTTAGTCTAACAGAGTTGCCAGATGAAAGTGCTAATACTACAGCTTATAAGAAAGAAGTTAAGAGACATACCTTCCTACATAGAATGAGTATGTGTCTTCCTTTTATGTTTACAGATATTCCTAAAGCTGAAATGATACATCATGCTAGACCAAATATTAATGACTCCATACTTGGTGATCAATTGGATAATATTACCATGGATTTCAAAATAGAGGTTATATGCTAGATGATTTAATAAAACATCAGAGACAGATCCTTGAAGAATGCCAAATATGGCCAGACTGGCATTTCCTGGTGGCACAGATATTGATAACAATAGAAATATTATTAAGAGAAATATGGAAAAGTTTAGATATACATTGACATATGATCGACATTCCACTAAAGTTCCAGACATTATAAGGAAACATTGGCATATACTAACTGGTATAGAAGGATTAATAAAGAATGACTATTTTTCAACAACATCCCACTTTAGTTGTAGGAGAATGTAAAATTTAAAACAGAAATTAGCTTATAAAGAACAGAAAACTTTTGTCTATAATGTAACTTTTAGTCAGAAGAAAGGTACATTCCCATGTATAAATTGTTCTTTTTGTAAATATATTCTTAAACAAAATATTTTCATACACCCTGTAAGTAACAGAGTATATAATTTAACTTCATATGCAAACTGTAATTCTAAGAGTTTAGTTTATATTGCCATCTGCCAGGCATGCGATGCCTACTATATAGGGAAAACTAATTGAAAATTGAAAGAACATATTTGTGATCACATGTAAGAAATTAGAATGGGCCTTCAAACAAACTTTTTGTATAAATGTATTGCAGACAAATGGAATACACATTTATTTAACTTTGCTGTTTTACAGGTGATATCAAAATGCATAAATGGTGATCAGGTTAATGAAACAGAAACTGCTGAATATAAATGGATTAACAGGTGACATGCAGATGTTCATCCTGGGCTGAATGAAACAGTTTGTATAAAAAACATACTCAAATTAAAGAATTACAAGGGCTGAAATAACCACATAAAAGATAAATTCTATTATAGAAAGATTTTTTTTATAATCACATATATGCATTATATTTATATGATTTTTTTTACATAAATGGTTTTTAAGGTTTTAATATATATTATGTTTTTAACTATGTGTCTTTAAATGAATTTGTTGTAAGATCATATGATTTTACATGTGACTTAATTTTATTTTATTTTATTTTTATTTTATATTTGTTTACTGGGAAAGTCAGACTGGAACAAGGTCCATTTACAGAGGAGTCCCGGGGAGAAAAGCTCCATAACATAATGGTACAAATACAACAAATGACAAAAATAATTTCTGTACAGAGGCATATATACAATCAGAGCTCCATGTCTTTATATGACAACACATAATCCACGAATGACAGAAAATTTCTATACAGTGGCATATACACAGTCTAGGAGATTTTTCGTACCTTAGTTTGAGTTGAGCAAGCTTGGTATATAGATAGCAAAACTTTGAATTCCCTATTGGTAGTACAAAGCATAAAAATGAAGGAATGGAATCTGGAAAATAATGCTATTTGGGAGATATGTCATAGTGTGAGAAATAGTTTGTAGGATAGTAGTTCTTGATAGGGAGTACAGAATAGCTGAGGTAAGCAGTGAGTAGATGAGGTGTGGCAAGTTAGGAGGAGAGCAGAAAAGATTTTATGTGATACAGGGACAGAGCCATGATTGCAAAAGGTGTGAATTTAGTGATTTCTTGAAAAGTGAGATGGATGGTGCAAAGGAGATACTTTGGGGGAGGTTATTCCATTCCCTAGCAATGGTGTGGGAGAACAGACTTTTCCCTGCAGTGTTATTGGCTTTGGTTATGCAGAGCAGGGTTTTGTTGGATGAGCATAGAGGGCGATTTGCAGAATATTGGTTAGAAGTTGGTTTAGGGCTGGGATTTTCTGAGGGTTCCTTATTATGTTGAAGGTGAAGACTAATTGGTGATAGCTAATAAGCTGAGGGAGTTCTAACCACTGTAGTTGCTTCAGGGCAAGACAGTGATGACTTCTAAAAGTGGAGTTGTTAGAGAATATTGCAGTTGTATTGTAACATGACCAGTTATTTTAGGTCTGTTTTCCTGATATGAATTAAGATTGGTGATGCATACGTTAGGGTAGACAAGAGGTGGGTTTGGGCTAAAGAGATTCTAGCTTGGTTCGATAGGAACTGTTTGTGTTTGTATAGGATTCCTAGTTTCTTATGTACCTTTGTGATGGTTTGTGAGATATGGACATTAAAGTTTAGATTGTTGTCTATTTCAACCCCGAGCAGCTTAGTGTGAGGGGTGGGGGAGATTGTGGTCCTGTTTTTGGAGGTGATAATGAAGGTAGTAGGTGTGGATTTAGATTTATTGGGGTAAAAAGGAGTAATTTGGTCTTGCTGGGGTTTAGAATGAGTTGAATATCGGTAATCCATTGTTCCATGGAGCAGAAGGATTCTTGGGTGAGTTTTGAAGAGTGGTTATGGATGGGGCTGAGCAGATTAGGGTGGAGTCGTTTGCGTACTGTATAAGTGATGCATGCCAGGTGGAAGTATGTAGTTTGTTAGTGAAAATGGTGAGTCATAGAGGACCCAGTATTGATCCTTGTGGGACGCCTATAGTAACTGGTAATAGAGGAGATAGTGTACTTTGCCATTTAACTGATTGTTTTCTGTCAGAGAGATAGCTTCTAAACCATGAAGTAGTAGAGGGGACGAAGGATAAGGTTGACAGTGTGTCTAAGAGTAGGTTATGGGAGACCATATCAAATGCTTTTGATAGATCTAGGAATATGGCTGAGACAAATTTGTTGTTGTTTCTTAGATGGTTAATCTGATTGGTAAAGGAGAGTAGAGCAGTGGTTGTGCTATGGTTTGGGCAGAAACCATGCTGTGTGGGGGAGAGGAGGTTATCTGAGGATAAGAAGTGCATTACCTGGGTGTGAATACATTTCTCCAGAAGTTTGGAAAGGGGGGGCAAGATAGCAATTGGCCGGTAGTTTGATAGTTCATAGGAGTTTCCGCCTTTGTGAAGGGGAATTATATGTGACACTTTCCTTAGATGGGATACGTAGGTTTCTTGTATAGAGTGGTTTATAAGAATTGAGACAGGGTAGGCTCGTGATTCTGCAGCTAATTTTATAAAATTTGTGGGTAAACCATCTGCTACAAGTATGGTGGGTTTTAGTTTAGAGATTAGCTTTTTAACTGAAGAGGTTGGTACAGGTGAGAGTGTGAAGGTGGATATGTTAGTTTGTTCTACAGTTGGGGTGGATTTAGTGTTTTAGTGGTTTAGTGTAATTAGACAAACTTATTTGCTTCTGCACTAAAGTTTGCATCTAGACCTGAAGAAGCATATGCGAAAGTACGTAACTTGTAGGGTTAATAAAGTGCTACGGGTTTGTAAGATCCTTTTTTTGTTTTGTTCTTCTTTTGTGGTGAAGGATCTGACATCTATTCATTGATTTTCCCTTGTTGGTTGTGTTTTTGGAATTGTTGATAGTACTCGTGGAGCATGGAACACACTGAAAATAGTGGTGTTTTACCATCTATGTTCCCTCTGAAGGCATCAGAGAATAAAACATTACAACAGCATATTTCCAAATGTTTGGTGTATGAGTATAATCCCTTAATGATAGTGAGTTAAGATCTGCTGATGCTAATAACGAACTGGCAGAAAGTGATGAAAATCCTCTGAAAGAAGTCAAAGAATTAATTGAAAGTGTGGAAAATAAAACACAAACCCATAAAAGACTCCAGTGACAACGTTTCCATTTTGAAGTATATCTATTGATGAATGCAATTTCTAATGGGATATGTGTTTTAAAAAGTGCCACATATGGATATTTATATCCAGAGCTTCTTAGAAGATGGCAGTTACTAAATGTGAAGTTGTGAATACATGCAGTTAATGATCGATTTCTTTAAGTTGCTTTAAATACAACTAGAAAGACAAATTGAAGATTTACAATCACAAGTGACTCTTCATCCCTGCAACACAAATAACGCTCTTTTTTAATTTTTCCAAATCTTTTGGGTTTCTAATACCATGACAGGAATGGACCCCATTCCTAAGTCAAAGTACGATTAAAGTTTATGAAATTAGTATTGTTTCACTCTTTGATGTCAGCCAGTAGTGCTCTTCGCAGCACCCGCAATGTGCCCAGTAATGACTCAAATAACACCTATAAGACTGATGCATTAATGGATCAGATAACGGTCTTTGAGCAGCATTTGTCCACAGCAAAAAAGAGAAAATTGCAAAGGTATATAAAAGACTTAAAAATGGTAATGTTTTTTTATCTTGGGCAAGCCCAGAAGAACATGCTTCACATATTCAAAGTGAGGTAGTAGATAACCAAGAGGATTCAGTGCCTTCAATTTTTTTTCTGATATAATTCAGTTTGAACAAGCAGTTATGGTAGATGGGAATAGTGTATCCATAAGAGACCCTGGGGATTTTCTTTCCCTTTTAAAAGGAGACCCCTTTACCAGTAAGACAGCAGATGAATGGAAGCCGCAACAACAGAGAAAAAAGAACAGGAGAAAGAATAAATCCACAGCTTTTTACACTCATTCACAGAAGCAAAACAGGTAAAGATGTGATGCAGTATGCAATTTATTGTGTATGTGCTAACAGAGGCTGATCATTCTTTACTTAACAGGGTTATGACATTTGTACAGGCAACAGATCTGAGTAATTCGGTGAATGATTTATACCTTTTTGCATGCCCTTTAAATTTGAAAATACTGTTTCCACAGACTGAGAGCATTGCACCCAATACTTTAAAAAAGCCAAGTACTTTTGTTCTCAATAGTAATATATCAGTGAATGCATTTCAACAAGCATGTGAAAGAGACATTTGTGAGTTGTACGCAAATGGTGACAAAAACAATTTTATAACTTTTCATGTGTTGAAAGAAATGCTTAGAGACATTAATGAAGAATGATAATATTTTTCTAAAAAATGCAGACAAGGGTGGGGGACTAGTTATTATGAACAAAACTACATATGATGTAAGTACACTATATTTACTGAATGATATGAACATCTATCAGAAGATCCAAAAATCAAAGGTAGATGGCCTGATAGCACATATAACTCTGAAGTGTATAACATGTTTAGCAATGGCTATTTAGTAATGGATGAACTGATTTTTTGTCATACCCCCTTCTCAATTATACATGCCTATAATGGGTTATCAAAACTTCACAAATCACTTTCAGAACCTCCAATGTGACCTACAGTCTCTGGAAGGGAATGGTTAACAGAATCCATCTCAAACTATTTAGAAAAGAAATTGAAAGATGTTTTTCCAATCTGTTGCAGGAGATCTCGTCTACTGGGCAGGTCAGGTACTAAATCTGTTGATGTGGAAGCTAGGGCGTCTTCCACTAACAGACATGATGCATCTTTAGAAACTTCAGCCCTATGTTTTAGCTCACTGCATAGCGTGTATTTCTCATATTGAATTGGATCACCAGTATGATTATGTGGAACACTTTTTCTGAGCTGCTCACTGGTAGGTACAGTGACAGTAATTAACCTACCTTTACACTTCTCAGCCATCTTCCATTTACAGTACTAGTACTGTACTTTTTTCATGTGCTGCATGCTCTAGATGAAATACATAGCCCTCCACTATTAGGACTTTTTTCCCCTTTTGAGATACAGTGGTTTTGTAAATGTTGCCAATACTTCCTGGTGGGAGGTACGTTGAGCACACCATTGTTTCTTGTACTATGTATGCCCTCTTTAGGGTATTGGAGGTATTTATACACTTTTTTCAGTATTCTGATATAACATGATTATGCATTTTAGGTGTTTGTGATTGTGGTGAAGAAATAGTGAAATCTGGGATTTCAGTGTTTCGAGATTACAAAGTGGACCCAATTTGAGATATGAGCCCCGATTGAACTGACACTGATGCTTTACTGGGATCCACAAATAACACAACATGATCCACCAAAGAGTTTCTGTATTAATATCTATGTGGATGCTTGACCTTGCAAGAATTGTCAGGTTTCCTAGAAGTGTGGGGAGGGTGTCAGGCTCTAAAGATTCACTTTCAAATACATTCTCAAGGACCCCTAGCACTGGAAGAACAGTATATCTGTTGGGTTTCAATGCAACTTGACATCTGATGGACAAACTTCATTTCATTTTGAGAATGCTATCACCAAAAGAGATGTTTGCTGGTAGAGATGTGGATGACAAGATGTCTGTAGTGACCAGATCATGTTCTTCAGCTGATGGGTCCCCAGATGCATATGATAGCTCATTAGCCCCTAAATCTTAGGAGGAGGTATCCACTTTAAGGGGATACACCCCTGAGAAAGGAGACTTTGTCAATAGGGGTGATTGCAAGTCATAGGCAAGAGGGAACTTAAATTTACTAGAGAAAACTGACAAAAGAACCAAGATACTGAGAGCAAATATCTAGAGAGGAAAAGTTAAAGTGGGATGAGGTCAAGCAGAACACTGGACTATATGTTAGATTCAGCCTTTCCAACCAAGGATTGATTTCAAATTGTAGGCAAAGAGAAAGGGATGTGGGAGTGCTTAGTGAAGCAGCAGCAGTGGTAGAGATTTTAGTCAAGTCTAGAAAAGAAGCAGCCGTTAAAAAAGGATAATTAGTACGACATATGAAATATTGCATGATGACTCTAATAACTATAAGAATCAGTCTGAGAAAGTTGAAAAAAATTGGGAAGGGAAATGAGAAAATCAATGTACAAAGAAACAATAGAAGGACATCTGTATTGCTAAGTAGTATGCAATCAAATCCAGAAGATGTAGGATTTTTGCATGGAAATGTTTGCATAGGTATTTTTATACCCCAAGCAGAATTCAAAGACTTTTTCTTCAGGTAGCTAAATAGCACATGCTGGAAGTGTACTGTTTTTTGGAGTGTAACAAGTTAGCAGATTTTTCTTCCACATCTTTTAGAAATTATTTATCCTCCTTTAACTTAGAAATCTTATATCTAGCAAACATATGAAGCCAGTGTTCATCCTCTAACATCAGTTTAATGCAACCATTATAGGTGCATCACTTTTAAGGCTGCTCATATTTAAAGAAAAACATTTATACTAACTTTTTGTACTGTTTATCACTTCAAACGTCTTCCAACTTCCTTTTTCTTCTTCTCAACCTATACCAAATAGACACATTTCCATCATTCACTTACACTTATTCACTTTCTTCAGCCTCCATTTTCTCAGTGTTAAGAACAACAAAACTATTTCTCATTTCCAATAACTCATTTACTAAAGGCATTGTTTCGTGTGCATAATTTCATATTAAGTTTCATCTTCAGGACTTTCCCCTCCATATATTCACCTTCCCCTTTATTGTATTTTGCATTTTGAATTCTTGGACATTACAGTTTTGTCTCCCATATTCTAGAGGTACATTACAGTCTAGCCACATTTGTCCCCCTTTTTGACATCTTGGACGTGCACATTTACATTACTTTGCTGTAGGCACCCCTTCATCACTACAAGTGCATCTTTGTACATTCACTTACCAAATGCACAGGTAGACCATACAAAACAAAAATTATGATTTGTATTAACCCAAATAATGCATTGGCCCCCTTTGTTCATTAATTATAAAAACATTTGAGAAATGCAAAATTCACTTTCTCTAATCTGCAATGTGACCTGTGCTTCTCATGTTTTAGTCCATTAATTTTCATTAATCTAATAAGTGATGTACTTCTTATAATGTATGACATTTTGTTTTAAAACAGTTCATCATTTCTTTCTGTTGAATTTCTGCAGAACTGTACAGATATTTTTTTCTGTAATGTCATTTCAGGGGTATTACCCTTTATTTTGGCCAAATGTTATAAATCTCTCTGGACCAAATGCACATGGGCACATTATAATTAATACCCTGTGTATTACAAACCACCTGGCTCATAAGTGAGGGGGCTATCTTCCTGCTGAGATATTGCAGTGTCTCTGGATAAGGTGTAGCCTTAATGGCAATTTGTGTAAAACATATGCCTCTCAGGGCTAAAGAAAATGGCCAATGTCATAAGATGTCTGCAGTCCTGTGGAAACTCTTCTGATTAAAAATATTAATACCACCTCATATTGTGACAGAAAAGCCTTAATATGGGGAATTTTCACATTATCCCTTTTCATTTTATGGCACATTTAAATCCTCACATACAAAAGTCAAATCACATACTGTTTTCATAAATATAGAAAAATCAAGGTAATGTGTTCATAGATTCATAGGTAGGTACTAGACTATTGGCCCTAGGGCCTATATAAGACTAGCCAAAAAGGTACCCTGGCTTTCGCCACCCAAGAAAATTATTTTCCTGTGCCCCTGTTGAGCAGAGCGACAGAGGTGATCCCTGGGGTGAATTTCCTATTTCCCATCCAATCATCAAGATTTTTCTTGAAGAGTGCTAATGAGGAGCTTTGTTTGATATAGATAGGTAGTTTGTTCCAGAGTATGGGAAGTCTCTGGGACAGGAATCTATCCCTCCAGCATGTTCTGTTTATTGTGGTGACAAGATTTAGGTCCCTAGAGCATGTAGCTCGGAGGGATTTGGATTTCTTTAAGTGGAGCATGTCTAACAGCTTTGGGTTTGACACGGTTTTGTATGTTAGGCAGAGATTGCCTCTGAGTAGGTGATATGCGATGGAGTAAAGCTGGAGTTTTTTGAGACGGTCTGCTTTGGGCATCTGTTTGAGGCTGGTAATCCTCTTTATGAGGTATTTCTGCGGCCTTTCCAGTTGTTGTAGATGTCTTGTGAGGTACATACCAAAAGGGGTGTTGTACTCTATAATGGGTCTAATGAGTGACGAGTAGAAGGGATCAATTACCTCTTTTTTTCCTGGATGAGAAATCTTTTGTGATGAGGTGTGCCACATAGAAGGATTTCCTGACTACTGTGGCGATGTGATTATCAAAGGGGAGACTACTATCCACCTGTGTCCCAAGGTCTCTTATCACACTTTCAGTGTTAAGTAGACTACCACCTATGTGGTAGCTCATGGGTACAGAGTTTTTACCAAAGGGGATGACAATGCACATTTTGGCATTGAGCTTGAGGACATGGCTTTGACACCAGGCATCTGTCTCAGTGAGACCACTTTGTAGGATGTCCACATCATTAGCAGTTTTGATTATGGCTCCTAGTTTGAAGTCATCTGCGAACTTCATTAACCAAAGACCTTCTGTGTTAGCCTATACTTCAGAAAATTATATACCAAACAGGTGAGGACACAGGACTGAACCCTGTGGTCCTCCACTTGTCACTGGTCTGAAGTCAGATTTGGAGTCTGCTACTTTCACAGTGTGTGTTCTGTCAGTGAGCCAGTTGGCAACCCATCTTGTGACATAGGGATTTATACCTAGTTTAGTGAGTTTATCTATAATTTTAAAGTGGGGGATTGTGTCAAAAGCCTTGGCGAGATCTAGATAGGCTGTGTGAACCACCTTACCCTCGTCTACTGCTTTGGTGACTGCTTCAAAGAAGTCTATTAGGTTTAGAAGACATGATCTGTCTTTTACAAACCTGAACTGTGTGGGTTCCAGAGTTTGGATATTACCAATGTCTTTGTTTATAAGTTCCATGGCCTTGCAGACCAGGCTCATTAGGCTAATGGGGCGGTAGTTCCCAGGGTCCGTGGTGGCTCCCCCTTTGTAGAATGGGATAACCATTGTTGTGTGCCATTCAGTAGGCACAAATCCTGAAGTGAGGCTATGATTGAACATGGTGCTTAGGTGGGGTGCCAGTTTATTCTGTAGTTCATGTAGAACGCAGCCTGGGATGTTGTCGGGTCCGATGGATGCTGTGTTCTTGGCTTTGTAGAGTGTGGTTTTTAAATGTGCAGCTGTGATTACAGGAACTTTGCATTCTTCCAGTATAGAGATGGGCCCTTTAGGGGGTGAGGGGGGGTAAAGTTAGCACGGAACCTACCTGCCAGGATGTTGGTAATATCAGTTGGCTCTGTAAATTTAGTGCCATTGTGCTGTAACTCAGAGCAGGTCTGAGTGTTGCCATTGAGATTCTTGACATAGCTATAGAATGCTTTGTGATTGTCTTTAGAATCAGTGGCAATTTTGTTTTCGTAGCTAGCTTTGGAGGATTTTATGAGGGATCTCAGCTTCTTACTGAGGCTGACCAGGGAGTTCTTCCAGTCATGGGATTTTACTCTTTTTTGCAACAGTTTCTTTCTTCTGTTGTAGAGCTTGTTTATGGCAGGGGACCACCAGATTGGCTTCCTTTTTTTGGAGGATAGGATCTTGGTTCTGTTAGGGATAGCATGATCCATGAACTCGTGTAAGTGCTTATAAAATGCATTTGTGTAGGATTCAGCAGTCGTACCTCTATTGTCTGTCTGCAGGGGTGTTGTGAAGTTTGCCACTTCTGTCTTAAGAAGAGTGAAGTTGGCTTTGGAGAAATTTTTTACGGTGGTTTCCCTAATGGGGGGTGGGGAAGCATTGGATATTATTGCCCCCCCCAACATTGTGTATGTTGTTTACATATTGATCTATGGTTGGTCAAGTTTGGTGGTAGCCCTAATTTGGGTATAGCTGGCAGTAAACCAAACTTAGTCTTTAGGATATAAACCCCATTGTGGGCTATATGACATGTGCCTTCCCTCATTCTCATTGACTTATTCATAGTCTGAATCAGACTTTTATTGGGGTAATTGTTGCTCCAATTGAATAGTAATAATAGTAGGGGGGTAGTAATATTGAGTTTGTTGGTGTAACTTGTTCTGTGTATATTGGACATTATCAAGAAATACATTTTGATATGTCAATACATCACTTCATTATGGATCTTACATCTTTGATAAAGGGGCTGTCTGCTGATACAGATGATTTGGGCATTTTTGGTCTTGGACCTCGTGGGAACAAGAGTGATATGGGGGATAGGGTTGAGCCGCACCATGCTTGTTCAAAAATGTTTGAACGATTAACGAACAGCATGAGAATTTTGCGGACTAATGTGTGGCACTTAAGATTATTTAAAGCATACCAAACAAAGGGCATTTCCCCCAGGGGCCTCAGAGTCCATATCCAACCCCTTTTATCTCATCCGGATGAGGAATTGTTAGAACAGTGGGCCCAAATTCAACAAAAAGCAGCTATAGGTTTTGTGGATACCCTTGTTGCTCATTATGATCGGTTGATTGAATCGAATATTAAAGCGGTAGCATCTTTGTATGAACATACCCGACAATTTGAAGGACAGGCCTGCGATACTAATTGTTTAAACTTGCTTAATAAAGAGTTACTTACTTTAGAAGTGCAACTGAGGGATAGGAAGATGAAAAAATTTCAATGGGATAAGGGTGATTATGAACGGGGTAAACCTTTTAGTCCTAACAAAAATGTTAAATTTGCTAATGTGGACAGGAAATCTTCGAAAAGAAAGAGATCTAGGTCTATTTTGAAAAGGATGCCTAGCTCTGTGAGTGGGACCTCTGCTGAGGACTCATCCTCCATGACGGATTCTGAGACTTCATATACACTAGTGCATTCAGCCCCAAAATATAGGAATTCTGATACCCCTTTAGGGGCAGGGTACGGAGGGGATGGAGAAGGCATCATGGGCATAAACAGTGTAGAGACCTTATTGAAAGTAATGACAAACAAGTAAACAACTGTACTAATGTCTTGAATATTTCTTCAAAGTCTTTGACACAAGCTGAAATGCAGCTTTTAAATAAAGGACTTACATTTGTGCCAGCATTTTATGTTTCGGAGGATTCATTAGCACAACATATTTTAGATTTTTGTCATTTACGCAGTCTTAGACTATATTTTGAATCTGGTTCCAATATTGTTGACCTTGATTGTTTCAGATTTTGCAAATCCATATTTATAACACCCATGCATCATTCAGTATATTTACTTCAACATATGGTTCTCAAAGATCTACATTTTCAGTCACTGGTGTTTCAGATAAAAATCACATAATCTTTCTAGGAATGAACAAATTATTTGTGATTTACAATGAAATCAGGATTTGGTTATTTTACCCGCTGATAAAGGGGTGCAATAGTAGTTATGGATTGGTGCAAATATGATGCCGAGGCCAGGAGGCAATTGAACAATGGCAGGTACTGTATGTACATGCCCTTGGACCCTGGTCCAAGATTTAAACAGGAAATTGACCAGTATCTTTTGTTGGCTAAGGATGAAGGGATTATTTCCCAATCTTCTTTGTGTCATCTTACTGTCCCTGACCCCAGGCATCAAGTTTTATATTTGTTACCAAAAATCCACAAGAACCTACAGGACCGTCCGGGCAGACCAATTGTTTCTGGGTGTGGATCGGTTACTGAACTTTTGTCACAGTTTCTAACTATACATCTTTGGCCACTTCTCAAATATGTCAGAGCACGTATTCAGGACACAACTGAATTCTTGCAGCTAATATCGGATATTCAAGTTGAACCAGGATGGTTGTCATGCACCCTTGATATAGTGTCTCTATATACCAATATTCCCCACTGGGTGAGTTTGTTGGTCCTTGAACACTGGCTTTATCAAGCTGAGCTCTAACCACCAGGCTTCAGTACATTTCTTATTGGCCTTTTTATTATCAGTGGAAATGTTTTTTGCAGGTTCAGAGTACGGCTATGAGGGTGTCTTTTGTCCCCATATATGCCGACCTATTTATGGCCTATGTGGAAGAGCAGTTTATATATGATGTATCTCATAATCTATACCTTAGAGAAATTGATATGTGGAGACGCTATCTCAATGATTGCTGGATGATTTGGAAAGCCGATGAGGGATACTTGTGTCAATTTATGGAATGCATCAATGGTAACAAGTGGGGGATCCAGTTTACTGTCAATTATGATGTCCATCAAATAATTTTCTTGGATGTTTTCATCACAAGGAATTCAAATCATTCACTGGATATCCAGGTTTTCTGCAAGTATCCACAATACAACTCATTATTACACACCTCCAGCTTTCACCCACCCCATGTTACACGCAACATTCCGAAATCACAGCTTTTGCAAATTAGATGCATTTGCTCCCACCCTCAGAAATCTGAAAGCTATAAGTTGGATCTTATTAATAGGTTCAAATCCCATGGGTATAAAACAGGCACAATACTTTCAACTAGTAACTTTGCATCTTTTATTAATAGGAATGATCTCTTGCCATATAAGGATAAACAACAATCAGGATCATCTGAACTTAAACTGATTACCACCTACGGACGTAATACCAATGTTTTGTTGGATATTGTGAACAACTTTGGAATATATTGTTAGCGGATGACGGGTTATCTGCATTCTTGAAAGATAAATGCCAATTCTCATACCGTAGGGGTAAAACCATGGGATCCTACTTTAACCATTATAAACATGGGATAACTTTGGAAGAACCATTACAAACTACTTTAACTGCTGATTTGTTGCAGGGGTGTTATCCATGTGATCATTGTGTACACTGTGTTAGGGTGGTTAAGTCCAAACAGTTTACTAATAAAAATACTGGGCTGGTTTTTGATATCAGATTTTTGGCCAACTGTGGAACCGATTGGGTGATTTACTTAGCTACCTGTACGTGTTCCGCTTTTTATATAGGACAGACCTTTCACCCTGTTAGGATATGAATATCTGAACATTTAAGTGATGTCAGATTAAAAAAAAAAACAGTAATGCATTATATAAACATTCATTGACCCATTCTACAGCATCTTTCAGGTTTACCATCATTGACAGGATAAGTGGGGACTGGGCTAATAAAATTGGTTGGCGGCATGACATGCTTAATAAGAAAGAAAATAAATGGATTATCAAGCTGGGAGGATTATTTGCCCCCCCAGGTCTTAATGAACATTTATAACCAACCAAGCATGGGGATTCATTTTGTATCATATGATGATTACTAAGCATAAAAGGCTTGTTTCTGTGATCTAATTTTACACTGAGGAAGGCTTAATAACTGGGCTGAAACCGGTCTGTTTTGCCTAAATATGCTTAAATAAATTATATTTTGCTTATATACACCTTTTGCCTTTGAGTGCTGGCCTGTGTGTTTCTTGTGGACTTAGTAATTTGTTGTTGTGCACCTGCCGTACTTGGCAGGAGTTTCTTACTGTTGCTCAACAATTTGTTTATGTCCGTTTCCATCTTGATAACCATATAACCATTATATTATAATTTTACCATGCATAACATGGCTGCCACCATCATTGAAGGCACTATTCCTGTAATTAGGAATCAGCTGCCTTTCCGTTTGTCATTTATAGCTCTGTTTACACTGTCGTATACGAACAGCCCGTTACTATGTTAATAGCCCTAAACCACTCCTATTCTTTCACACATTTTAAAACTGCATGTGGCAGTGGGCAATAGCTCTTTCATTCTTTACTTCAAAACTGTTTTAAAGTTATTCATCATGTGAGATCTTAAAGCTGCTGTGTAATTGAATTCTTTTTTTTTTATTCCCTGACTTATATTCAGAACTGTCAATATATTCATGCTATCACAGGAACACAGGCACAGAGGAACATACTAGGCAAATAATCAAAGGGACAATACAGTACTTAGCCATATACATCTTTAAGAAGACAAACAAAAGTTCTTGTCACTATTTTCAAGCACTTAATAGTGCTCACTTCCCAAATCCAATGGGGCCATAAATGATAACCCTGGGGTAAATGTATGTCTACCCATCCAGTCATCAACTCTACCCTTAAAGGTAGCAAAGCAGTACTTTGTTTGGCCTGTAGTAGTAACTTAGTCTATAGGTTAGGGATACATTGGGTTGGGAACCTGTTTCGCTAATGTGTTTTGTTTTTTTGTTGGTGTAGATTTAGATCCTTAGTGCAGGTGTTTGTAGAGACACTGGTTTTGTGAAGAAATAGGAAGTCATATAGGATTTGGTCTTTCATTGCTCAAAAAGTAAGGTACAGATCACTTTTTAGCAATCTGTTTGCTACTGTATATACGCCACACTACTCTACTAGGGTAGCTGAAAGATTTAAGACCCTTAATTTTCTTGGATAGAAATCTCTGTGGCATTTTCAGTTGAACAATGTGCTTGGATTTGTAAATACCCAAAAGAGAACTGTATTCAGTGATGGGCCTGATAAGGGAAGAGTGCAGTAGAATTATTTCTTTGGACCTTGAAGATATTCCCTTGGTTTCTGACTATGGTGGAAACATAATGATCGAAGACAGAATTATCCACATAGGTCTCTTATGAATGTGTCTGAAGAGGAGTACCATTTATAACATATGAAGTAAGAGCAACTTTTCTGACAGAGGTTACTATGCTGCACTTTCTTCATTTAGTTTGAAACCATTTTTGATACACCGTGTATGTGTATATTCCAGAACTTGCTGTGCTGTTCTGTATCAATGGATGAGTAAATAACAGTGACCTGTTTGTAACCATCAGCAAAGTTGGTCAACATCACCTCTGAGATATTGGCTTGGATGTCTGCAAAATAAATGCCAAACAAAAGAGGGCCCAGAAATGATCCTTGTGGCACCCTACTAGTTACAATTTTATGATCAGAAAGGGAACCAGCAACTTTCATCTGATCTTATGGATAGCCAATTTGCAGTCCAGTGCACAATATATGAATTTACTTTAAGCTTGTCTAATTTTTCAGTAATACCAGAAAGGGAGATAATATCAAAAGCCTTGACTAGGTCAAGATAAGCAGTGTGCACAGAATGACCACTGTCCACAGGCCCTGTAACCTTTTTAAAGAAGCTTATTAGGTTCAGGAGACAGGACCTGCTATTCAGAAAACCAGACTGATTGGGATCTAGTTCACTTATGTTGCCTATGTCTACAAAAATGAGTTCTGCTACAATATGTTCCAAGGCTTTGCATATAAGGTTTATGAGGCTGACAGAGCTATAATTACCTTGGTCTATAGAGGGGCCAATCTTGTATATGGGAGTTACAGTGGCTGTTCTCTAGGAATCATTGAAAAACCCTGTAGATATGCTGAGGTCGAACAGTTTAATTAGAGACTTAGATAATTCACACTTGTTATTGATGGGAATGCAGCCTGGTATGCTGTCCAATCCCATGGAAGGATTAGTTTTAGCCTTTAACAGGGATTATAAGACTTTTTCCAAGGTGATTTCAGGAGAAACTAAATTCTCACAGGTAATGTGGACTACTATGTGGGTAAAAGAGGTAATGAGTTAACACTAAATTTGTCTTTTAATATATCAGCTATAGCAGTGAGGTCAGAATGGATGACATTATTGTGGATGAGCTCAGTGCATTGTTAAACATTGTTCCTTAATTTTCTGTCATAATCGAAAAATATTTGTAGTTTCCTTCAAAATCAGTAGCAATGTTAAGTTCATAGAAAACCACAATGCCAGTGAAATACAAACTGCACACAGTTTGTATTTCACTAGCACTGTGGTTTTCTTTGAATCTGATGTTTTGGTCATTTATTGGAACCTTAAGTCCATACTCTGCTTATATATTTTCTAACCATATTTTAAGTTCCTTGCTGGTCTGTTTCATTGTAGTCTTGGGGTAAGGAGATTGTGTTCAAATGGATTTTTCACATTTCAAACAGCTTATATATATATATATATATATATATATATATATATATATATATATATATATATTGTGCAGTACCTATTATGCAAAGTGCAGTAACAAAATACCACACAGCTGGTCCCACAATAATGAAATTATAACATGCAGAATAATTGAAAGATTGAAATAAAAAATGCAGAATCATAAAAACCCTAATCAATGCATGCATTTAGGCAGTATACTTAAAAAAACATAGCTGGAGCAAATATACTAAAAAGCAAATGAAAATGACATAACATGGGTGAAGGCAACCCTGGAGACTATGCCCCTACATCCTCAGTAACTCAGTATCGTAACTCTGAAGCAGAACTGATTCAGAGAATGGTGAACCATACACATTTTGCTAAATGATTTCACTTATTCAATAATAGTATGACGTTGGAGTTAATATATTTGGGTCTATATTATATGCTCGAAGGTTTAAAACTTCGACTCTCATATGTTCAACACCATATGAGCGAAGTTTCAAAACTTTGAACACATAATAAAAAATAATAAAAAAAAAAACTTACCTGAATGCTCCAGGCAGGGGAGAAGCCCCCCTGCGCCCCCCCCACACCCCCGCTACTTAAATATACCAACTCCGAGATCGCACTACATTGAAGTAAAAGGAAATATTCCCTACGGCGATCTCCATTGAAACTTGCGAGCTTTCAAAAGTTTGCTCATATGGTGTTGACCATATGAGGCTCGAACTTTTGAATGGTCGAGATTTCTAATGGAACCCATATATTTAGCATCAGGGGTAAAGTCTCCATTGAACAGTTGCATCCATCATTAAGGCTCATAGTACCTGCAAAAAAAAAAAAAAGCACATTCTAGTTTCATAATCAATGTGTGCGCACTTTTCTTTATGTAATTTAGTTATACTGATTCAACTGCATGCACCATTCAATGAACTGTATATTTAATGTTTTGTCATTTTTATACTTATGGTGTGACTATATGGTATTTTATATTTTATTCTGTCTTCCATTATGTACCCTGCAGTAGCATTATCATTTTCTATGAACATTTTGCACATGGAACATTGTTCAACAGTTGTCATACTTAAAAAAAGTAGATGATTATGATTGCATTTTCAATCATAACTAACTTATCACGCATTTGAGACATGAATGCCAAGAAATTCACCATGAGATCAAAGCTTGAGAGGTAAATCTTAGCATCCATGTGGAGGATTACAGTATAATCAATGAGAGACAGTCTTAATGTTTTGTATTACATGGAGCTTTATCTGCTCTGTGTACTACATTGGTTAAAGTTAAAAAAGTGTAGGACAGTGAAGTCTTTACTGGCTTTGAAAAACTTTGAAAGCCAGTAAAATATGGCACTGCCATTATAGCAACAGGCACAAACTAAGCATCCCTTTGAAGAATGAAGGACTTTGAAAGGTGTTAGACACTTCGTTCTGCTACACCTTTTGTTTATAGGTATGCCAGAGTGACGTGACTAAAGCTCTTACTTTCTGCCACTGTTCTTTGCTGGTTGTTACAATCAGCTGTTAGTCTGTAGCATAAGACCTGATCTTAACAGTGGTTAGGATTGCTTAAGAAAAGTCTGTTATGCACTTTTCTAACATCAGAATGGTGTTTAACAAGTTTATCTTTTTCCCATTATTGCAGCATAATTGTGATGTTACATGAACTACAAAGATAATAATGTTAAGACTCAGGTTGCACACAACTGCCCTTATTGTTTTTACATAATGTGTTGGGGCCTGTAGAGTAACAGTTACTAAATACTAATTATTATACAGAACTTAAAGTTGTTCATCAATAGATGCAACTTAGTTCCTATATGGTAATGAAGAGTTCTGTTAGTTTAAATACAATTAAATTGGCAATCCTTTGGCACAGACTAATTCTCTCCTTTACAAACAAAATAAGGAAAGTGAAATTTAATGTCTGAGAACCTCAAATGTTGATAATCATCTGCTTCTCTCAGTCTGAAAGTTATCAGCAGTATGAACATTGTTACAAGAACTTACCTGGGAGAAATGCTTATTACTAATAGTTAATAATCCATAAAGTTCAGTTTAAATCCTTTTATACTCCTTTGTGTCTGCACAGCTCACCTGAACTGCTTTTTTCCCCACCTGAACAGAAATGTGAGCTGTATTACTTATACATACTCTGGCAGCAGTGTTTTAGGGGAATCCTTATGTCCATCCTCCAACAGCTGATTCAACCAGTCACTTGCAAGGTTTACAGAAACCAGCTAATCAAACTGAACAAATACAGAGAATGAAGTCTGGAGGCCAAAAATGCCTTTGTTACAGATGTGCACACACTTTTATGTAAATCTGTATTAAGTTAAAAAGTTAAGACAGGTTCAGCTTTAAAATAAGCTCTACAACTTTATATATTCATTCTGTCCAGAGTTATTAAAACTGATTTCCCCTGGCTGTATTTTGAAAAATAAAGTGTTCCTATTTTATTCCATTTATGTAATCTAAGCAATGTTAGACCTTTATATTATAATTTTGATAAAGCCTAAATAATAAGAAACCTTAGAAATGATACTTCATACTGCACAGAAATATGTAAAATGTTCCAGCACAGACAATTTGCTTCTATCATACTTTCGCCCATTATGGGCAAATGTAGTAAAGACCAATATGGAAAAAAGATGAGTATACAAATTGTGGAAATATCCACATGTCTGTTAATGGAGATCTGGTAACACATCATGCCATGTTAACTAATGTACTCTTGGTACATCATTAGTTAGTGTCCTTGTTTGGTTACCAGTAGCTTCTTGCTTTTCTAACACAATGTGTGTATATCATAATCAGTCACTGATTATGCATAACATAACCTGCAAGGCATGGTTAAAACAGCTCTGCCTTCCTAGGTTGGTTACAGATAGCTTTGCGCTTTTCCTGATAGAGATACAGAGGGAAAGAACATATGGTATAAGTGTTAACAAAGTGTACATAATATAAGCAGCAAGATATGATAGAACTTTAATTATCATGAAATACCCACCTAAAACAGATTACTTGTGCAAGCTTATACTTTTATTTGCAAGAATTTTAGTCATAGGGAAAGGTTGCTGTTAACACGAGGTGTCACATTTAGTTTTGTTACTGTATAGAAAAAGAGTATATATTCTAGTAAATGGCGTTGATAAAGTGAACAACACAATGAAAATTGTATCCAGTGCATGGACATGGACCAGCATCATATTATGCGAAACAAAACAAAAAGTGTTCATGTTTTTTAAATGAGCAAACCTACCAGTTCTACCATGAAGACAGGCCAAGGAACCTGAAGTCAGCAGTTCTCAAACACATGAAAATGCCAAGGGAGTTTTTTTGGAAGAACCTAAGTATTCACACATATTCAAGATGGCTGACACA
>NC_056743.1:811607449-811609949 GCF_019279795.1 Protopterus annectens
GTAAACAGAAAGGTTTTCTGACTACTGATGTCACATGGTGTTCACGAAGAGGGAGCTATCAACAAAGGTGCCAAGATCTCTGATTGTTGTATCAATCTGGAATGTTGTGCTAGCAATGTTAAAGGTTGAGCGCAGAAGCTTCTTACCAAAATTAATCACCATTTATGCTGTAATGGAGACTTGGTTTAAAGCAGCAGAAAGCACCCCTGCGCTACCAGGCTATAACTCATTCCACACCTTTCGGACCCAGAACATGGACTGAAGCTCCAAAGGCGGTGGTGTCTCCATATTCATAAAGGATATGCACACCTCCAGACTAGTAGCCCAGCATAATGCATCTGAGATACTCCAGGTACAACTAACATTAGGTAAGATGGTGATTCAGGTCATAGCCTGCTATAGATCTCTAACCATTTCCCAAGACTCTCACTCCACATTCCTTAGCACCATGGAAAGTATTAAGATCCAGCACAACACTCTCATACCAGGTGACTTCAACTACTTCTCCATCAGCTGGCAAAACTACTCATGCACCAATGCACTGGCCCAATGCTTTCTGGAATTCATCACTTCCAGTGCCCTAGACCAGCTCATTCTTACCCCCACTAGAGTAAGCAACATCCTTGACATGGTTATTGCTAACATGGGCAACCAATGCTGTACAACAATAGTCAATTCCTCCCTGGTTAGATCCGACCACAAACTAATCACCATGGAAATCCACATCTCACCAACACCCCCGCAAAGGTATCCACCATGGAAAACTTCTCCAAAGCTGACTTTGGACTCCTAAAAACAGAGGTGGCTAGCTTCCTGGCACCCATGCCAATGACAGATGCATGACTGCCAAATCATACACCAATGCACTGTACGAACATGTACATAAATGCATGGAACTAGCCATAACCAAGAGAACCAAGACATTCTCCTCCAAGAAAAGGAAGCCAGTTTGATGGTCCCCTGCTATTAACAAACTCTACAACAGAAGGAAGAAACTGTTGCAGAAAAAGATGAAGTCCCAAGACTGGAAAAATTCCCTTACTAGCCTCAACAAAAAAGTTGAGATCCCTCATCAAAACCTCCAAAGCCAGCTATGAAAGCAAAATTGTGGCAGACACTAAAAACAGCCACAAAGCCTTTTATAGTTATATCAGGAATCTCCATAGCAATACCCAGATTTGCTCTGAGTTACTGCACAATGGTACATTCTATACTGAGCCAGCAGATATTGCCAACATACTGGCTAACAGATTCAGTGCTAACTTTACCCTTCTCTCCCCAACAAAGGACCAATTTCAATATCGGAGGAATGCCAGATACCCAGCATTACTGCAGCACAGGTTAAAGCTGCATTGCCCAAGGCCAAGAATACAGCTTCCTTGGGACCTGACAATATCCCTGGCTGTGTTCTACATGAATTACAAAGTGAACTGGCACCACATCTGTGTGCTATGTTCACTCACAGCCTCACCTCAGGCTTTGTCCCTACCCAACAGTGCACTGCTACAGTCATCCCTCTCCATAAAGGAGGAGTGACTACAGACCCTGGAAATTATTTCCCCATTAGCCTGATGAGTCTGATATGTAAGGCTATGGAGTGCATCATCCTGGACCTAATTAACAAGGATATAGGGAATCTCCAAACTCTAGATCCCATGCAATTTGGTTTTGTGAAAGATAGATCATGCCTGCTCAACCTGGTTGACTTCTTTCAGCCAGTCACCAGAGTGGTGGACAAATGTAAGGCAGTTCATACAGCCTACCTCTATCTGCCCAAGGCCTTTGAAATGATTCCTCACTCAGGAATTATTGATAAACTCAGAAAACTAGGCATCAACCCATATATCGTTAGGTGGGTTGCAAATTGGCACACAGATAGAGCCCACAATGTGAAAGTAGTGGACTCCAAGTCAGACTGCCGACCAGTCAAGAGAGTAGTCCCACAAGGATTGGTCCTGGGTCCTCTCCTGTTTGGTATGTATTTCTCAGAAGTCCAGGCCAACACGGAGGGACTCTGGCTGACCAAATTTGCAGATGACTGCAAGCTGGGAGCCATTATTAACTGCCCAAGTGATGCAGACATCCTACAGAATGCCTGACTAAGACCAATGAATGGTGTCAAAACCATGGCCTTAAGCTTAATGCCAAAAAATGTGTCGTCATCCCCTTGGGTAAAAACTCAGTTCCCACTAATTATCACATCGATGGGAGCCCACTGAACACTGAAGGCGTGATAAGAGATCTGGGGACACAGGTTGACAGCAACCTCTCCTTCGACCACCACATTGCCACTGTGGTCAGAAAGTCCTTCTATGCGACACATCTCATTACCAAGGGTTTTGCATCCAGGAAGAAAGAGGTCATCATTTCTCTCTACCCTTTTCTCATTAAACCAATCATAGAGTATAATGTCCCATTTGGCATGTATCTTACTAGACATCTGCAACAGCTGGAGAGACCACAAAAGTACCTTACGAAGAGGATCCTAGGCCTTAAATAC
>NC_056743.1:811614949-811662449 GCF_019279795.1 Protopterus annectens
ACAGCATGCGTGAAAGCTGAGCAACAGAGAAGGATAGTGCATCTATTTTCCATTTCCGGAGTGGAAGATGAGAAACAATACACAGTGTGGCAAATAAATTCAGAGGAAAACACCAAGATCTATGTGGATGACACAAGCCATTGTCAACTTGTCGTGAGAATGAGGGTCAATCAACTGAATCTAGGATCCAGGAGGCGAGTGTTTTTGCCATCTCAGAAAATCTCCCAAAGAAGGTGGCAGAAAGGAGCAAGAAATGAAGTGATGTGCCTTGAAACTGTGTTTCCCACAACAGCATTGCTTTGATGAGTCCCCCCATTGTGATTTGCTTGTTGTTTTCCGCTGCAATCTGTTCGTCCTTTGTCGTTTGAGATCAACACCTCAAGGAAAATCCCTCTGGCTGAACATCCTCCAAGGCAAATTGAACTGTAATGAGCAGCCCATGTTGTAAAGCAGAGGCCTGTCCATCTTTCTGGTCATGTCCTCTGAATCCATCTCCCTGGCCTGTTTCTCCCTGACACTACTCCGCCTATCTGTTCCTGAACTGGACTTGTCTCTGACACCCTGCTGTCCAAATCTTGGCAGCTCTGGTTGCCCACAAACTCTCGAATGTCTCTATGCAGTAGCCTCCTTTATGACATAGCAGTATGAAAGTGTTGAGTCCAAAAGTCCAAACGATACCATTGTAGCTTCCTTTCCTGCTAGTTGCTGCAGCATTGTAAAGTACTAAGAATAGCTGTTGGAAGTGAACCCCTGGATTTGAAGGATGCCCAAGAAAGTCAGCCTGAAGTATACTGAAGGCTGTCAGAAGTAGAAAACAAGAATTCCTTTCTTTGTCGAGGTAAGAAATTTTTTCTGCTCACAGAACACCCAAGAAACACACCCTGAAACACTACTCTTGTGAGGACATAAAGACTGGACTTCTCATTTAAGGACTGAATACCCAAGGCAGCATCTTCACAGATAAATTAGTTTGCCTTGGCGTTGAAGAATCAAACAGTGTTGCCTTGAGCCAGAAAGGTTACCCTAGAGCCAGATAAGCCAAAATTTAAATTTGACATACACCGCCTGAGAAGACCCATTCAACTGGAGCCAGGTTCCTGCAAATGCCTGAAGCAGTAAATGTGCAGAGAACATTCCGAAACCTCAGGAGACCCTGCAACTGGGCCTGATAGGAATAAGAAGATAGGCGACAGGCCTGATAGATATCTGCCATTGGAGAAAGGTGACAGAGCCAGGACAGTGTTGCCTGGCCCCAGACATGCCCTTAACAGCTGTTGCGAAAAGATGGGATAACATTTTTGGAATTTCCAGAAATTTCCTAGTTTTGACATTAAGAAAAGACGGAATAAAACCCCTCCTTTCTTTCCTTGGTCACCAAGGCCGAGGAACAAGCTCCAACTGAAGCAGAGAAGAAATTTGAGTCTATTTGAAATTTCCAGAAAAGCAGAAACAATTCGCATTGCTGAAAAAAAAGGAGTGTGTGGGTGAAAAACATACGGCATAGATTTGAAATGTCAAAAACCAAACCATTGCTTTGCAGTCAAATGCCAATAATAATAAAAATTTTCCCTTGGGTCGCCAAATGCCAGCGCAGCTGCTAGAACCCAGCAGCTGAAGACACAGGTCATTGGGTCTGTCAAAGAAAGGACTGAAGCCCGGCCCACCGGAAATAACTTCTGACCTGACTGACCAAAGACCCCAGCAGATAAATAAGAAAGAAGAACTCCCTACCCCTTTCTCCCCCTGAGGCTGCCACCCCTGACTACGAAGTCTCGACCTGCCCCTAGACTGATAATCCTGAAGGGGAAAAGACCAACCCTGGGCAGGCCAATAAAACTGATCCCCAGGGAGGCTGACTCTGTAAAGCATTTTTAAAAAAAACTTGAGACTTTGAGCCCTCTGGACCATTTAAGCTAAAGAGAGATCTGCGGAGAGCCAAAAGCACATCCAGATTGGTCTGGAGCATAAAGAGCCTTTGGCAAATGCATTGTAAAGCCGTGTACAGCACTGCAAAGAATGCTACCTACTTTGTCTTTAGTAAAGCATCAACTGCCCTGGCAAAAGCCTGTAAACCACTTCCCTAGAAGCATGAACTACGATTCACTCTGCCTTCCAATAATTCTGATACCAAGCAAAAAGCACATACAATTCAGCTTCCACCAGGAAGAATTTTTTCAATTTAGCCATTAAATAATCCTGAAAGCAGAAGGATATGGTACTGCAGAAGAACTCTATAACGTTTTAATCAAAGAGGTACCAGTTTTACCACACCTATCAGAGACCCTAGCATCCTTGTCCAGAGGAACTGGATTCTTAACCACAGAAGCCCTAACCCCTTTGGGTATAGCCTGTGATAACCGAGGTGTAGAAACTCTTATATTCCGAAAACCGAGCAGAGAACCTGTAGAAACCAACTGGTTCAGCAGGGCAGGCACCATTCCTGGGTATGCTGCAAACTCACAAAACTACATCCTTCTAGCAGACATCTTGCACAGGAAAGCTAAGAGGGCCTATGAAAGACGCAATCACAAAAGTCCTTCTCTCAGAAAAAGGGAATCATCCATTTTAAAATGTCAGATTGGAAAAGCAAAGTCTCAGAATGAGAAGTCGGAGGAGAAAAGGCCTGATCTAAGAAACTCACACCAGGGAGAGTGTGAAAAGAGGAAGACTGAGATCTCTAGGAGCAGAAAGACTGGAACCATCCACAGCCTCCAATCCTGAAACATTGGAACTGTAGACCAAGGGGCCTTCACTCTGTCTCTACCTAAAACAAATTAGGGCAAATCTGGCCTAGTGCTTCCTAGGAGCTGCAAGCTGGGGACATGTCCACGACCAGCATAAATAGGACAGGGACAGCGCTTCTGGTGAGAGGGAAGGAGGCCTAACTACCCTATGAGGGGAGGGGAGGGAGGGATCTTTAACACACGAGAAGGCCAGTCCTGCCCAGGGAGGGAAGCCTCCCCTAACACAATGAAAGAAAGGCTCTCCTGTAACAAGTAAACAGGAAGAGACTAGCAGGCAGTTTCAGAACACCTTTGCCCCTCCCAGTGGCACTGGGGCTCTGCTCCGGTGGCCAAGACTTTAGTTTTGCTCCGAAGAACTTAGAACCGGAGAGTAGAACCCATCCAACGCATGTTAACAAAGAAGAACATACAGCGTTTCTAACACACGCCCACAGCACTCGCGTTGTAACGTTTAAAAAAAAAAGCGACACCCAACAATGTCGCACACCCCACAAAAAAGGTGGCAGTTGAAATTGAATGGAGATGCACAATGTCGCTATGAGTTTCCCGTTTCACAAGAAACACAAAATTTTCTGACATCCGTCAATACTGAGGCCGTCAACAAAAAAGCAAAAAAAAAAGACAACATAACTTGGCCCTGGTTGTCTAGCCAAAAATCTTAAAACCGAAAGTCGAATGTGCAGAACGCCAGCGGCACTTGCACTTACAAACTGCTGCTTCTGCAAGAAGACAAGAAAGACTGAGGTTATGGCGCCAGCGCGATTTGTACTGGCATATGGCGTCGATGTCAGTCTCGAAATCCTGACCGACTAGCGGTTGTCCACTGCCTTTGTATTCGGGCCTGGTGGGCAGCGGGATAATACCCTCATGTCAGACTGCAATGGGGGAGACGATTTAACATCTATTTTTCATAGAAAATGTAGTGGCAGTGTTCACTTCATTGTAAACAGTTTTTTTTGGAAACAGGATCCAACAGCTGTCAACAATAAGCTTTAATGCATGTGTCTTGTCCAGCTTGTGTTCAGACTTTTTTCCTTATAAAAAAGAATCAGCTCAGCTCAGCCATCCAGACTGATCACTTCCTTGTTATTATGAAACAACTCTGACCCAAAAAAAACACCGACTGTGGCACACAAAAAGACAAACAGCAATGCAAGATTTCTGTCTTTATTCTAGCGCTTCAGTGTCTCCACCTTCAAGGAATAACAAACAGCAAAAAAATTCACACATTTTTATACCCCACATAATTAATTACAATCACTTAATAATTGAACAATGGAACCTTCCTTAAAGTAAACACTTCCAATTAAATAATGAACTGAATTGGAAGTGTTTACTTTAAGGGAGGGTCCTTTGTTCAATTATTAAGTGATTGTAATTAATTATGTGGGGTATAAATATTGAATTGGAAGTGTTTACTTTAAGGGAGGGTCCATTGTTCAATTATTAAGTGATTGTAATTAATTATGTGGGGTATAAAAATGTGTGAATTGTTTTTGCTGTTTGTTATTCCTTGAAGGTGGAGACACTGAAGCGCTAGAATAAAGACAGAAATCTTGCATTGCTGTTTGTCTTTTTGTGTGCCACAGTCGGTGTTTTTTTTTTGGGTCAGAGTTGTTTCATAATAATTTGGTGGAGGAAGGAAAGTGTTTTTGTGTGATCACTTCCTTGCTTTTGTATATTCTGTAAATCATAATTATCTAACAACATTCTTCTGTCATCTACTGTATCTTTGTGCTGCATATTCTTGAATTTGCAGAGATTTGAATTGTGTACTCCCTTTTCAGTTACACTACCCTTGTCACCAATCAATACATATTTTTTGCTTTGCTGAAAATCTAAGTCATCTCAAATCTATTTCATTTTTCATCTGAAACGTTCTGAAAAAGTATAGAGCATAGCAATAATGTGCTAAGAGTTTCTTTTCATTCTTGCAATTATCCACTGGTTTAAATAGATAAATATTTTGAAATATTAGATGATAGAAGCAAAAAGACAAATGAAAAGTACAAAGATTCAGTATGGACATCTCATGTGGATCAGACTCCACTTGCCTCTGACCAGGGCCTAGACTGGTCTATAAGATATGCTTGCTGGAACCAGAATTAATCAGACTCAGCTTATACAAGCAGGTGCCAGAAGTGGATCTAGACCAACACTTATAGTCCTTTCATCCTATAGCATCTCAATAATATATTCATTCAGAATTCAGATGGAGGAAAACACATACTGAGAAAGTAAAAGAGATAAAGACAGACAGACAAGGCAAACAGACTGAAATCAGACTGGCATACAGATACAGATACACATATAATAACTGAGATATAGATAACAGTTTCTTTAATGAAGAAAGTGCTTGAATAACTGATTTTGTTTATCAGACCACACAGGAACTTTCTTCTTTCATCTGTGTGCACATATGTGGATATGTTTATATGTATGTCTCTGCATGTGTGTAAGTGTGTGTGTGTGTGTGTGTGTGTGTGTGTGTGTGTGTGTGTGTATGTGTGTGTGTGCACGCGCATGCATATGGGCATATTACAGATATATGTACACATGTGCACACACACAGAAAGACATGTATTTTTTATATATATATATATATATGTGTGTGTGTGTGTATTTTATATAAATATATATATATATATATATATATATATATAAATGCATATATCAGGGAAAGACACAGTGTTTGACAACCCTTTTCATATAAATTATTTTATACCCTTAGCAGAAAAAAGGGAAAAATACTTCATACACTCATGCGAAAAATTAAAAATGAAATGTACAGCCATCTTATTGCAGAGAACCCACTATGACTTGAAAATTTGTTTATTGCACCTTTTTTTAATTGGCAGTTCATAAAAGTTAAATCCTTTCCACCTTTCCATTCATTGTCCTTTGCAATACTGATTGGGGATTAAATTTACTTTTATTTTCATTTAACATTTGTAACTGAGGTAAAAAATAGCTGAATCAGGCCTAGGTAGTTTGGGAGGTTATACCTCCCAAAGTAAGTCAAAGCAGGAAGCCCCATGACTGGGCATGCTATGTCCCACTGGGGGTCTTCAGTCCTCTTCTGCTGAGACCACCACTTCCACTTGCTTCTTCTATACCTCCAGAGATCTTTAAAAGAAGCAATGCATTATTATGGAATCCCTTCGGGATCTCTATTATACAGTTGTCACCCTCATAATCACCTCCCTGTTGGAGTTTGAGCTGTGCCTATGTTCATTGGGTCGTAGGTGGCTGAGGATGTGTAGAATTGTATAGCCACAGTGATGGTTTAAAATAGTTCTAAGTCTCTGAGTCCGCCTGGTGCCCCTGTCATTATTTGTGGAGTGATTGTTTGTCCGTGAGTTTCGTCCCCCAGACTTTAACGTCCCACCAACAGGTTCTCCTAGGTCCTTGGCCTTGTCATAGTTCAACACCTTCCATTGCTGGTTCACAGCTTGCCATCGCTTGAAGATTCTATACACTGAGGATCCTTCATGAATAATGAGGCCTGGAAAAGAAAACACACATTTCAGTATAACCAGCTGTCATTAAAAAACAAATTATTAATTTCATCAGCTTTACAAACTGGACTTATTATTAGAATACAATACTGCAGCAGTAAATATCATGTACTAATAATACAGTCCTTTGTAAAAGGTAATCAAATAATCTAGATCATAACTCTTTCTCAAAGTATTAAGGGACTATTGGGAAACATTGTGACAATTTTTATATTTTATTTAAAAAAATAAAAAAGGAAAAAATCAAGCATTTGTCAGTGCAGAATGTTGGCATGCAGAAGAGCTAAGCTTTAGCATTAGTAGTAAAATACAGATGATAAACAAAATGATGCATTGTTAATGTCTAGCTTTACTGAGCTAGACAGTTAATATCACGCAGTGACAGAAAAATGCAAAATACTACTTCAAAATTAAGAAACTATATTGGCTACAACACACTGAGTAACTTGTATTTTGGAGGTTTTTATTTTCAAAATGCTTTCTCTCTCCATTGTCTAGCAACTACCAGCCCTACCAAATAATTAACTAACCCATTTGAGCACCATTAGAGTGACAGCCTATAACATTTTTGTCCAATAAAATTTTGCTAGGCTCTGTGCTTTAATCTTGCCTATTATTAGGTGGCATTCAAGCACGTATCTTAGCTTTATCACTGAGTTTCTCAAAGGCTTGACCTCTAATAGTTGGTATATTACTACCTGTCTGTCTTTATTTAATCTGTAAAATAATGGTCACCCTGATGTGAAATAGAAAGCACCGTCTCTTCTCCTCTCTTTTCAAAACAGACACTTGGTGTCTGTGTCTAACTCTTCTTTTTTAGAAAGCCAAAGCACAACAGTACTCCTCAGCACCAGTTGCTATGTCAACTTTGCTTAATTTTTTTTCTTCCTTTCCTTTCCTTTATGATCTTGACAAGTAAACAACTTCTTTCATCTCGGTGATGTTCATGTATCTGTGCTCAAAGGGAATATCATAATAGTTGTGCTCAGTGTTATATTGTCTCTCACTGTACACTACCCTCTCCTATGTCTTTTCTTTTTCGTATTGCTCTCTCTCTGACTCAAAGGGACTGAGCACACTCTCTCAATGTCTTTTTCTTTCCAAGTGTGCTTTCCTTTGTAAAACACTTTTCAGTTTCACTTTTTCTTGTTTACAGATACATGTTGACTACAGTTTTCCCTTACTTGTGGTGTCTGTCTTAGACCAACAAGGTACTGTTTCTTTCTCTTTAATTATCTTAACAAATTGTTTCTTTTTGTTACATTTTCCTTCCCAAGACTCACCTGCTGCTTAGAGTTATTCACTTCTGGGGTTTTCTGTATTAATTTCACAGAAAGTTTAGAGTTCTGTTCAGGTTGTGCATTTTCTACATCTTCTATCTTCATGCCCCTGGAATACACACTTTCATTGAACAGTTTCTTCCCTTTAGGTCTGCTAGTCATTTCTACTCCCTGCTTTGCAGCCCTTTCAGGCTATAGTGACACTGGTAATTTATATTTTTGCACTTCACAACTGCAATATTTTTTTCCTGTAGACTACAAATGCTTTAGAGGGTTATTTCTTTATTTACAAAACATTTTGTATCTGAGTATTTTAGAATATAAGGTACAAGACTTGAATGCTGTAATATTTACAGCTGTCAAATATCACTATTGTGTTGATAGCAAAGACACAAAGCCACCAAAACATTTTGCATATTAAGAGACTATAAACAGGGAGATGGCATAGTCAACTATTATTATATTCATGTCAGACAACTGTGATATTGATGCATAATAGAAAAATTAAGAAAGTATCGTTAGTACAAATTAAATTTCTGAGTGCAGGGCACCACTACTTAATAATATTTGATTTCTTTGTACTTTGTTAAGCAGGTTAGTCTGAATAGGCTAGTGGCTCATATTCAGAGAGGCCCAAGGTGGTATTTATACTACTAGAAGAAATCTGACCAGGGTACTAGGGAACTTCTACTCCTTTTGATAGGTACCATGAGATCTTTTACATCCACCTGAGTGTGAGTTTGAGTTTGAGTGAGATTTCAGGCTAATTTGCACGTGGTTGTAAAAAGTTGTATTAAGCAGTCTGCATTGATTTTTAGATGTTGGTCCTGCAGTACACAGTTTTATGTGTTCTACTTAAAGAGAATGGAGTCAAACTCATTGCAATTATAAAGCAATATGTGTGACTTTGAAAATAATTAAAATTATATATGAACTGTATTTTGCATAGCATCATAATTTGACATAGGTGGTTGAATGGAAAAAACATCACAATTATAAAGTATTATGTGTGTCTAAAATAAATAAAATTATATTTAAACTGCATTTTGCACTCAGCATCCACATTATATTCAAAATTGAAAATTAAGGAATATTGCCAACAAGTTATGAATATTAAGTAATTGCCCATAGCTACATAATGCTAACACAGTCATTTAATTCAGTGACATACTTTAACTTAAGTCACTATGTTTAGACCACATAATTTCATTCTTAAAAATCTGATGCAACAGTTTCACTAATATAGCTATGATGTTAAGTTAAAAGTACAATAATTGCAAATTACCACTTGAAATGTGTTTAAATGGATTGTACAATGTAGTAACAGGTAATGTCACCACTACTGCATGCCAAGAAGTATGACAATTTGTGCCATTTTATGTCAGTAAGATATACAATTGTGAGTCATGCCTGTAAAATGTTCAAAGCATTTGAATGGTTGGCATGGAAACACATTTAGTGTAGCAAAGTTGTATAATAATAATACCAATACAGCAATCAGCAAAATATGAAATGGCATTTACAATATTTATTTATTTCTAAACTGGGCAGAACACTGATCCGCACGGACCTTTTTCAGGCTCAACCCACTAGCATACCTAGGGTTAGGTGAGAGGGGCACACGACCTGGGCACAGAGTGTTGGGGGCATGATCAACAAATACTGATGTCTTTTGAATGCAATACTGGCTTTTAAAAGCCGTTATTGTATTTGTGGTCAACCTCAGCACTATAGCACTCTGTGTGGTCTAAACTGCAGCAAGTAGTTTGCTACAGTTTAAAAAGAAGAATTTTTTTTAAACTGAAACATGAGCACTGTAGTTTTCTGTGCAGGCAGAGTATAAATTGCAGGAACTGTTTGTTATATTTGCAGCAAGTAGTTTGCTACAGTTTAAAAAGAAGAAAAAAAAATATCTGAAACATGAGCACTGTTGTACTCCATACAGGTAGGGTATAAACTGTGGAAACTGTTTGCTACATTTGTAGCAAACAGTTTGGTATTGTTTATAAGAAAATAGTTATTTTTTTGTTTTTACTTAAACATATTGAAGGAGGGTTGTGGGCAATGTACGGAAACAGGACCTGAATGGCTGGAGGGTTTCTTTTTTTTCTCTTCAATGGAAGAGCTGGAAGTGGGGTATAACTATAACTGTAATAAGACAATCACTCACAATTTTGTGACTGGCATATTACAGTGAAGTTATTTTTTATTTTTTTATTTTTACCCTTCATATGAAGAGCTGAGGGGGAGGGCACTAGTTCATAGTACCAGCCCAGGGAGAGAGTTGAACCAGCTATGCTTCTAACTCAACCCATGAGCACTTTGGTTAACTGATTTGCTTTGAGCCATGCAATAGGCAAATGCAGACTGAGAGAATCAAACACTGAACTACAGGAGGCAGCTTGTTAATAGCACATACCCTTAATCGTATGTGCTAACTGCCAGACCTGTAGCATACAACACTGAGATCATAACCTAGGCATACCTGAAGGATCTGCATGCACCTGTGATTCTTAGAATTACACTGTCTGAAGATGTGTATAGTGGGGGCTGATGACTGGCAAATTGTCTGAAGAGAAGGAAAAGCAAAGAATAAGCCATAAAAAAAAAATATCCTTATCTCTAGAGCCATAAAGAACTGGTTTTGAATCTAGACTTTTTTACTAGGATATTTTCTCTCCTGCTTTTTAGATGCCCCTCTAGAGAGGCATTAATTGGTTCTGGAAATATTTAAGTAAGCCACCAGCAAGGTGCCATACAGTCAGAATTTGCACCTGTAGAGGAAAGGGTCACTTCAACACAACTGCAATTTGTCAAAAAGGAAAGTGGCTATTATTTGAGCTTATGTTCCTAACACCTGTATTGAGTATTTGTCTTTGCTGGAGGCTGTGGAAGTGGTGACTCTGGGGTACTACCAAAGGATTCTGTAGTAATACTGGAAGATTTTAATGTTCATGTGAGGAATGATGGAAGCACCCAGTGGATCATGACTGGGAGGAAGGGGCGTGCCCGATTTGAATCTGAATGGTGTACTGTTATTGGATCTTTTTGTGTTCAACATGGAATGTCTGAATTTAAGACTGTTCCTTAATATGCCTTGTAGCAGTGTGCCTTAGGTCAAATGTCAGTGACTGACTTTGTGTTCATGTCATTAGACTGGAAATCATATATTCTGGATGCTTGGATCAAGACAAGTGCTGAGATTTCAGCTGATCACCCCTTAGTGGTGAGCTTGATCAGATAACCAAGTCAGCAGTATCGAAATGTCGAAGTGTTAGGGTAGTGAAATGACAGATAGATGAATATCATATGGGTGTCAAATGTAAGTTCAACTATGTACTAAAAGGGGTAGGGTAAAATAGTTGATAAAAATGCAAAAAATTCTAATGTCAAAGTGTTAGGGTGAGGGCGCATAGCTGTAGTTCAAATGTATTCATTTATATGAGAGTTAAAATGTAGATAGGGTATGTTGTGTAATGGGTTTGTTTAGTGTTATGTTAGTAGTTAGTATAGGGTTTTAGTATGGTGTTTTAGGAGTAGGTGTTTGGTTAGTTTTTGTTTAGTTTTTATTTTGTTAGTTTCTCTAGATAGTGTGGTGTGGGTCTTAGTGTTGTGGTGAAGTTGACTTTTAGATTTTACATAGAGGGTTAGTTATGCGTGTGGTTTATGTTTTGTGTTGGGTTTTTTTTGGTGTTTGGTGGTGGGGTTGTATGTAGGGTTTGGTTAGTTTTTGTATGTGGTGGTTTTGGTTAGCTTTTTGTGGATTAGGTATGTTATGGGCACAGTAGGTTAGCCGACTTCTGTATATTTTAGATGAGAGCGTTTTATAAATTAGTGCGATTTTTGTGAGTGCATCTTGGCGGAGGGTAGTGTGGAGTTATTGGTATTTTAAGGTCTTGGACCAAAAGGAGTTTCTATAGATTCATGAATATTCTTATGGTTAGTGTCAAGGAGGCACCCTGTATGCCATTGGTCTGTGGATATCAGTGGCACTGGCTTTGCAAATTCAAGTAATGGGATAAAATTATGGTCTTATAAAATTCCAAAAATGAGAACAGTCATGCACTTACAAAATGCCTGCAAAGAACAAGAAACTTAAAGACCATTGTCTTTAACAAATCCCATGCGAACACATCATTAAAGTCAGAAAATTTAGAAAATATATGAGCATCAATAAAGACCAAAAATGAGAACCATCAGAAAAAAAAATGTTAATCTGGCGTTTAAACAAAAATAATCACAGTTCAAAAAAAAATCAAGAGTCTGTCTCATACTAAAAATTAATCAATTTTCTGGTGGTCAAAAAAAAAATTCTCTCAGGTAACTACTAAAAAATCAGAAAAGTCAATGGTGTGTGTCAAAAACAAAAATCTCAAGCTAATCAAGGGAAGTGGGAATTCTTGCAGCAAGTTAATCTAAAGCAAAGTCGCTGAGTTCTGTTAAAAAAAGTCCAGCCAGAAAATTCAAGGCAGGCAAGAACAAACCAGAAGAAATATTTGGAGGCACAGCCAAATGAGCGCAGGATCTGTTCAAACAGTAATTTTATGAGTGAAAAGAAAGAGGAAGCATCAGGAAGTCAATATTTCACAGCCAGTTGTCTTACAATTCATTTGCTACCCATGCTAATCTCACAACATAAACTAAGGCAGGATTGAATTTCCATTTAAGTATTGCAACAGTTTCAAACTTGAAATTCCATTTAACTGTTGTGTTCCATGAAGTCTGTACTTATATTTAGGTGATCCAGCATACTGACTGTGAAAGCTTAATGACTTCAAAATTCATATTAATGCTCATACAGGTAGTGACTTATGTAGCATATTTAAGATTCATTTGTGTGATAGAGGGCTTTAAGTAACAAAGTATTTTCTTTATCATTCAAGATTTACATATATATTTATATACAGGTGTATAATGATCACAGATTATATTATATATCACATATAAAACAACATATTTACACTATACAAGGTCACATATCACACACACACATATATATATATATATATATATATATATATATATATATATATAACACACACACACACATATATATATATATATATATATATATATATATATATATATATATATATTATATATATATATATATATATATATATATATATATATATATATATATATACATAATATATGTATAACTATATATAGATTGAATGGCCAGAGGATATATATGGCTATAATATATATATTATTTAATATAAATATTATTATTTCTATAGCTATAGATGCTGGAATATAAAACATTAACAGTTGATAGGAAGAGACCCAACTGGCCCTGTGTGGAACTCACTTTTGCTGTTCCCTAACCTGCGAGCTGATCCACTGAGACCTGCCCTAGCCTGCACTTTCCAAGGCAAACCAGCCACTGACTGACCCAGTCAGGCATGCTAGCAGGTGTGTCTCTGAACAAGCCCCGAGAGAGATGGGGTCAGAATTGTCCTGCCTCCCCCAGTCTACCAGAGCAGTGAGGCCTCTCCCATTCTAAGAACCCAGTGTGCCAGAATCATTGAACTATAGATGCATAGATTGAAACAGCCAGAACTTGAGATTGCTTGAGCAAACGATCCTTGGCATTGATGAAATCTATAATCTCATAGAGTTATGCTGTGAAAAAAGGAGAGAAAACTTAAATAAAACACATATCTGAAATGTCTGCATATAATTATAAGAAACTGCGGGAAATAAAAAATAATTCAATTAAAATCCAATACTTGGAACCCTTCTGCTGAACAATTCTCAATTAAAAAATTTTCTATCAACGCAGCTAGTCTTCCAGTACAAACAGCAGTGCTGTTGAACCAAGGCTAGGACAAATCAACTATTTACAGACAAACATTTGGGAACACAATGTTTGGAGCCCTCCACTACAGCATATGCTAAATACATACTGCTGTATAGACTGACACTGATACATAATATGTACATTATAATCATATAAATGCTGTACCAATACATAACATGTGCACATTAATATACATATTTAAAAACATAAATTCTTATATATTAAATAAAATGTGCAATTGTTTGTATTGTATGAACAAAGTAGACTGCTTTTTACTATCTACATTATTTTTTACATGTTGTACAATTGAGAATGATATGAAAAATCTTTACAAATGATGAATGCTTTTCTCTATATGTTTTTTGGTTAAAATAAATAGTATTGACAAAAGAAAGAAAAGAAAAGAATGTGAATAGTGTAAATATTATATGCATGGGTTTTAAAGAAAAAATAAATAATGATCAGAACAATCATTATTTGCATTGATTTTAAATTTTCACATATCACTGACTTGGACTAAATCAAAATAATATAATGTTGATAATGTTGATTTATTCTGTAATTTCAAAGTTCCTTATAGTTAAGAGCTTAGAGAAGTGAGAATCAGATGATTCATCATTTCTGAAGATAGATGAAATTCCCATCCTATTGATCCAATCATAATTAGATAGACAGTCAGATGTTCCTTAAAGTTAGTCCAGCATTATAAGAACCTTTCCAGAGATACTAAGTTTAGAGGTGTGATTTACCCAACTACTATTATATGGAGAATTTACTAGAAACACTGTTCCTTTATCACTAATAATATAGACTCAAACAACAGAAATCTATGCCTTACCCTTTCTAACTGTTCCTTTACACAGCAGTCCTAGACTTCTGAAGATCTAGAGACAAATCAATGCCTCCCCTTATAATAACTACTTCTACAGAAATTTTAGAAATACAAATAAAATAATCCATGAATATCATGACACCTGTCCTACTTGTTTCCTAACAAATCTAATGGTCCCATGCGTATCAGAACTGTGTATTTCGTTTTACCCTTTTCAAGTAGATCAAACCAGAAACACACCCAATATGCCCCTATTTAATGTGGTACTTTTCTCTTCACCTTTTGAATCAACCCGACTGTGAACCTCACTTTTGTATAGCTCTTCCTTTTCACTAATACCGAATCACCCTTTGCCATAACCTTTCTTTTCTTGAAAATGAACTGAACTGGATGGGTGGAAATGTGTCTGAAAATAATAAATTGGCTAGACTGACTAAAGAAAACGAAATCCTGACTCACTTGTCAAAGTTGAGACTATGCTAGGAATATATATCCAGAGGAACATATTGGGCGTGGTATCCTTTAGAAATGGGGCTACATAGATGGCTTATTCCAGCAAGTCCCAATTGACTATCAAAATCCATGGCATTTTTTTAAAATAAAATTCATGATCCCAATATTTTTGGATTTTTTTTTGCACAAATAAGCACAATAACATATGGATTTTTTTTAAAATAAAGCACATCATATTCAAAATGTAAAAATTTTGAAACTTAAACATTATATCATTGAATATATGACAAAAATTATTAGTGAATTTTTATTTCTGAAACTCATAGTAAATTTATATTAGAAGTTAATTTTGTAAGCTTAGCACATAAAATTTGTTCCATTAATGCAATTCATTTTCTGAATTTTGTTTTTGTAAAATGCGTTCAGCTGTACTCTCCTCATCTTTTTTTTTCATTATTGATTAGTAAAGTCAAACAGCATTCTTCTTTGATCTAGATTGATATTTTCATATCATCTCAAACAGCTTTCTTTCTTTTTTAGATTTCTTGAAATTTTTAAATCAGAAAATTTTTTTTCAGATGTTGCTTGCAGACTTTTAACAAAGACTCAAAAATTCATTAATTTAAAACAAGATACAACTTTAAGATTTCTTGCAGACTTTAAACTGATGTCCATATCTTCATGCATAACATACTGCAGATACCAAGTGTAACTCATTATTAACATTATTAAGAACTATTTTTTAATAAACATTATTATAAAGTATTATAAATAAGTTATGATTTTCAAAGAACTTTAACTATTTTTTAAACATTTATACTTTTTTCTTTTTAAAACTTAACTTTAAAATATATTAAAACAGTTTAAGCTTTTCACTAAAAATTTCTACAAAGTAACTACCAATTTTATAAAAAATCTTTTCCTTTTAACTTCACAATAAAAATAAAATTTTTGCGTAAAAATTTAGAGCTCCAAATCAGGAACACTTTGTGTAACTATCACAATTTAACACTTTGTAAAAAATAGTATTGTTATTTTAGGAGAAGCGAAAAATAATGAGTTAAAAGTTTTGGCGTTAAAAAGATTAATTTGTTCAAAAATAATTGTTAATAAGAAAAATAAAAAATCAGTTAGGAGAGGTTAAAAATTAAAACACAAGGTTAATAACAGAGAAACAAGGTCAAAAGTAAAGCAAATCAAACCCAAAACACACTTAAACAGTTGTATAAACACAAGTACAAAACAACAAGTACATAACACAAAGTACCACAAGAAGTTTTTAGTCAGAAAGAAAATCCACAAAATAAAAAATAGCCTCAAAATCTAATATTTTCATGATAAAATTAAGAAAATTAACAATGGAGTTTGATAAATTGACAATGGAATAGTAAACTTAAACCTTTACAGGTCTCTTTGTAATCTTGACACCAAAAATTCAAAAGAACAACAAATTCACATCTAACAAATCAAATTTAAAACACTTTAAAAACATTTAAAAAAAACATGTATTTAAAAACATTTAAAACATGTATAAAAAAAAAATAAATAAAAAAAACAAAAATAAGAGTAAAAAAAAAAAGAAAAAAGTAAAATGAAAAGTAAATGAAAAAACAAAACAGTATTGTGGAAAAATGAAAAAAGTAAATAAAATTTAATAATAAATAATCAAAATGAAATATATTATATAACATATAACATTATATATATATATATATATATATATATATATATATATATATATATATATATATATATATATATAATATATATATTATAATATTTAATAAAATGTAGTAATAAAAGGTATATATAAGTATATATATAAAGAAAGGTAGTGGAAAAGAAAATTGCAAAAGCAAAAAAAAAAAAAGTATGTATAAAGTGTGTAGTGCATCATGTAAACAGAGAAGTGGTCCCAAAATATACGGGACTCCTAGCTGCCCTCATTTTTTCAAAGGGGGAATGGGTCAAATAGTGATTTCAAACCAGAGGCCTATTTTTTTTCTTCCAGCACCAACCAAAAAATACTTCTCTAACCTCTATTCTGGTCTCCAGGGGACCCACCCCCATCTTGGTGTTACCATACCTTTACTTTACAAAAGGCCCCATTTGGCCTGTGGACATGCAATGTTTATAGATAGATGGGCATATTGCATGTGCTGATGGCATTCAGATGTTTATGTAAATTTCTTTTTTTTTTCAAACGGCAGTTTTTCCAATGTAGAACACACACCACATTTTGCATTAGGGCTAAAAAAATCAAACCTTCTTCATTTGGAAAAAAAACTACTACTTTTGACCAGATAGTCTCTTTCCATTATGTACACTGAATCCTACTTCAGGATGTAAGTGCATTGGGCACAACGAACACATCTCTATTGCCCCCATTTTGAAAATGAGGGCAGCTAAATTATAAGGAGTCCTGTTTTATTTTGGGAACACTTCTCTGTTTACATGATGCACTACATACTTTATACATACTTTTTTACATTTTTGCTAAATACATTTTTCAGGTCCCTTGAATATACTTTCTTTATATATACTCATAAATACCTCTACTTAAACATTTTATGCATACTTATACGTGTGTGTGTGTGTGTGTGTGTGTGTGTGTGTGTGTGTGTGTGTGTATATATTGCCTTGTGAATATTTGCATTTATGTACTAAATAAACTGCTGGGCTTCCACTTTGGATTGTGTTTCGTGCTTTGGGTTTGACTACCTCTACTTGGTACCTTTGTGTGCTGCATTAGTTTCTTTGTCGTTTTGGGTACCTGGCCTCTTGTGTTTTTTAAGGTTAATAACAGATTATATGGAAGCAAAAAAGTCACTATGTAAAACTAAATGAAGTGATGTGTTCATTGAAAAAACTGCAGAAAGAATGTGGAAAGTTTTGAAAGAGAAATTGTTTGAATCAAGAAAAAAATGTTTAACATCAGGAGCTAGGCACACAATGTCAGGAGGATATATTTCCATAAGAACAAGATATTTAATTAAGTTTAGAGACAAAAAATATAAGAAATGTAAAAGAGGCCAAGCTACAACTTTGAAAACTGAAATAAATGAGCTGAGCTAACACATTAATCATAGTGTGAGATAAGATCAAGAAAAATGTGAAGAACATTTATGTAAAGATATTGACCATAATAGGAAACTATTTTATAGATACATAAGGTATGAATGGAGTAAAGAAATACAAACTGATAAGCTGAGTGTAGATTCTAAAATGTATTATTCTCACACACAACAGATTATAGATATATTTACAAAATCTTATGTATAACAGTTTGGTTCCACAAAGGTAGTAAGTTGTTCTAATGACATCCAGGTAACCTCAGATACTGAAATCAAATTAGATTATATCAAAAAAAAAATGCGCAAACTGGATCCAAACAAAGCACAGGAAGGAGACAGAATTAGTAAGAATGACCTGAGAATGCTTCAGCAAGAACTTATTGTTTACTAGGTCATATAAATATGGTCAGATTCCTCAAGATTGTAGACATGTACTTATTAAAACTGTCTTTAAGGGAAAGGGGAGTAGGACAAACCCAGAGTGATACAGACCCTTAAGTCTACTTTCATCTTGTGGAAAAATAATGGAGAAGGTAATACTGTATAAGCTATAGTCAGAATTAGGAATGCTGGGACTTGAAACCATTTGTCAGCATGCATATGTTGAAAATAGCTCTATTACCACCTGTAACACGATGTTCTATAACAGTATAATAATAGCTATGAATGAAAAATTATGCTGTAATGTAATTTATATAGAAAAAATGCCCAGGACAGGTGATTCCAAACAATTCAAACTAAATTTAATAGCAGGAAACACAATTGAATCACACCATAAAAAGCTAACATACACATTCAAGCGTTTTTCGTTAGTCGATAAATGACTTCATCAGATGCGGAACTGGAATGAACTCACTTCCTTATATATTCAATTGTATATCCAATTAATTGAATTAATAAAAAAAATCATTAGGTGAACTACGTAATCATATTAAAAGAACTCAAATAATGTACTTCCATTCTACGCAGGAATCCATTAAAAGCATTTAACACTAAAGAACATTCATACTTTCAGTTGATGTTAAAATTAATTCAGTAAAAAACATTAAATGTCTAATAAAAAATAAATAAATTAACATAGAATAAAATGCATGAACAATATAAATACTCCATCTAGTGGTGAAGAATGACAATATCCCAATTAAAAAAAAAAAAAAAACATTTTAAAACTCATTTGTAAAAAGACCCTGTATCAGATACTATAAAAAAAATGAAATACAAATAATCTAAACACTCTAATAAAACTGCTTAAAAACTTCTTGGAAAATAAAAAACATTATAACTTAGCAGCTCTCATTTTTAATAGTGATGTAATATAAAGATTATCATTTAAACCAGGAGGGGACGATGCTTCTAAAGCTTGCTGCCACCATAATTCTTTATATTCAATTTTTTTCTTCCCAAAGACCCCCATTAATTTCTTTTGTGGCTCCCTCTAGTACAAAAAAAGAAAATTTAGCTTGAGAACAGTCCAATGTATGCTTAAAAAGGGTATTCATTTTTTTTTATTTTGGACATCATATAAATGTTCATAAATTCTTCTCTTGAGCTTCTGATCAGTCTTACCAATGTAAAAGGATTCACAGAATCCACATACAGCCAGATAAACTAATCCATTTGACTCACAATTAAAATGTCCTTTACTATGTATTTCTTTGTTTCTACTGGCCAAGAAAATTTCATCTCTATTAATAATGTACTTACACAGGGCACAACGTCCACATTTGTATGTCCCTACCTTCTGTCTATTTGTATCATGTTTCCCATTCTCAAGCAGACACTTCAGATTCACAGAATTTTTGTAAACAAATTTAAGATCTTGGGGGGGCGGGGTAAACCTTTAAGGTCAGAGAATCCTGTGAATTTTTTCCATTCATTTTCAATAATTCTCCTAGTAACTTTAGCACTTGCGTTAAAATCTAAAATCATAGCCTTGTTAAAATCATAAGTGCCATTATGATTGTTATAACTAACGATCTGATCATTATTGTAGTTGTTGTTTATGCCTGTCCTCTCTCCTAGGATGGGTTTAAATTTTTCTTTTCTTCCTGTGCTAACCTCTTTCCTTTCTTCACTTAACATTTCTAGAGGGTAACCCCTAAAACTAAATAAATTAACAAGGAAATCCAATTCTTACTCACATTCAGTATCTTCTGGCATCATATGACTTGCCCTTATAAATTGTCCATTAACTATATTCTTCTTATAGTAAACGGGATGGGCACTATTAAAGAGCATAAAGGAGTTAGAGTAAGTGGATTTCCTGAAAATTTTAGAATGAAAACCTCCAACCTTCTTGTAAATCTCAATATCCAAGTATTGTAATCTGTTGTGACCCAGATTATAAGTAAAGTCCAAGAAGGGGACAGAGTTCTTTAGAAATTCTAAAAATTAATTTATTTAGTTAACTTGACCCATCCAGAAGATGCATATATCATCCAAAAAAAGCTAATATAAATGCCAGGAATCCTTGTAAATAGAATTAAATACATATTTTTCTTTCCATTTAGCCATTTCAAAGACAATATTGTTAAAGTTTTACCTATTACTGAGTCCTATAGCAACAAGCTCGAGCAACTTTCTAAATTAATGCTAAAATTTAGAACTCTTGAGATAGAAAACTGCTTACTTAAAATGTTGTATAAATCAAGAGATTGCACCTAAAGGTTTGCGTGTTTACAAATTTCCTAACAATGTGGTAGAAGGAAGTACTTATCACAGGACTGGATGTTTTAAAAGTTGGTTACTATAAGAAGAATATAATTAAAGGACAATTTATAAGGGCAAGTCGTATGGCGTAAGAAGATACTGAATTTGAGTTAGAATTGGATTTCCTTGTTAATTTATTTAGTTTTAGGGGCTACCCTCTGGAAATGTTTAAGTGAAGTAAGGAAAGAGGTTAGCTCAGGAAGAAAAGAAAAATGTAAACCCATCCTAGGAGAGAGGACAGGCATAAATAACAACTACAATAATGACCAGATTGTTAGCTATAACAATCATAATGGCACTTATGATTTTAAAAAGGCTATGATTTTAGAATTTAACGCAAGTGCTAAAGTTACTAGGAGAATTATTGAAAATGAATGGAAAAAATGCACAGGATTCTCTGACCTTAAAGGATTATCCCCCCAAGATCTTAAATTTGTTTACAAAAATTCTATGAATCTGAAGTGTCTGCTTGAGAATGGGGAACATAATACAAATAGACAGAAGGTAGGGACATACAAATACGGACGTTGTGCCCAGTGTAAGTACATTACTAATACAGATGTAATTTTCTTTGCCAGTAGCAACAAAAAATACATAGTAAAGGACATTTTAATTGTGAGTCAAATGGATTTGTTTATCTGGCCATATGTGGATTCTGTGAATTCTTTTACATTGATAAGACTGAGCAGAAGCTCAAGAGAAGAATTTATGAACATTTATATGATGTCCAAAATAAAAAAGACATGAATGCCCTGTTAAAGCATACTTTGGAGTGTTCTCAAGCTAAATTTTATTTTTTTGTACTAGAGGGAGTCACGGAAGAAATTGGGGGGGGGGCTTTGGGTGGAGAAAATTGAATATAAAGAATTATGGTGGCAGCTAACTTTAGAAGCATCACCCCCTCCTGGTTTAAATGATAATTTTTCTATTACATCATTATTAAAAATGAGAGCTGCTAAGTTTAATGGTTATTTTCCAAGAAGTTTTTAAGCAGTTTTATTAGAGTGTTTAGATTATTTGCATTTCATTTTTTATAGTATTTGATACAGGGTCTTTTTACAAATTAGTTTTAAATTTTTTTTTTTTTTAATTGGGACATTGTCATTCTTCGCCACTAGATGAAGTATTTATATTGTTCATGCATTTTATTCTATGTTAACTAATTAATTAATTAAATTAATTAATTATTTTTTTATTTAGACATTTAATGCTTTTTACTGAATTAATTTTAACATCAACTGAAAGTATGAATGTTCTTTAGTGTTAAATGTTTTTAATGGATTCCTACATTGAATGGAAATACATTATTTGAGTTCTTTTAATATGATTACGTAGTTCACCTAATGATGTTTTTTAATTAATTCAACTAATTGGATATACAAGTGAATATATAAGGAAGTGAGCTGATTCCAGTTCCGCATCTGATGAAGTCATTTATCGAGTGACGCAAAATGCTTGAAAGTATATGTTAGCATTTTATGGTGTGATTCAATTGTGTTTCTTGCTATTAAATTTAGTTTGAATTGTTTGGAATCACCTATCCTGGGCATTTTTTTTTATTACTGGTGTGGACTTTGCCTTGGAGTGCCATTCTTTCTGTGTTTATTGGTGTTTTTTGTGGCATGGAGGGAGATTCTGAAGCTGCTACTGCTACTACGAGCAGTAGAGAAGAAGCAGGTCAACTGAGGAAATGTATTTGTCAGCTTACCCAGCTGATTGATTTGATGTTGCCCCTAAGCCAATCAATTGTTGACTTTGTAGCTAAGGCCCAAAGAGGGCAGGACAATGAAGGAGGAGAGCTGAACTCCGGAAAACTGTGTGAGTGTTATGGCAGAAACAACGGGACTGGCATGGATGGACTTAATTCTTCAGCTGGTCTGAACGAAAAGGAGTTTTTGAACATGCCAGCTGTCTTGAGGGATTTAGAGAACTGCCAGCAAGTGGAAAATAATGAAGTATCTGGATTACCGCCTGGTCAAGGGACACGGACATATGCTGGAATGACTGGTACTAATGGACCTGATTTAAATGACTGGCTACAGGTCAGTTTTTCTAATAAATTCAAAGACAATATTGGTAAAGCTTTACCTATTACTGAGTCCTATAGTAACAAGCTCAAGCAACTTTCTAAATTAATATTAAAATTTAGAACTCTTGAGATAGAAAATGCTTAGATAGAAAATGCTTACTTAAAACGTTGTATAAATCAAGAGATTGTACCTAAAGGTTTGCATGTTTACAAATTTCTTAACAATGTGGTAGAAGGAAGTATTTATCATAAAGAATTGCTTGAAATCTTTAATAAATGCGGACTGGATGTTTTAAAAGTTATGATGAAAGAAAACGATAGGGTGAAAGAGGAAATTAATAAAGATGTAGATATTTTGAATGATTTTATTTAAAAAGACTTAATATTTACTATAGATACTGAAAAAGATAGATATTATCAAATTAGAAACCATATTGCTGCTAAATGTGATGACTTGGTCAATAGAAAGTTAAGAAAACTGGAGAACGATCTAAATGAATACCGGAATAACTTGAGTTACTCTACACCAAAAATTAAAAAGTTTAATGCTCAACAGATTGTGGAGACTAACAATGGTAACTATAACAGAGAAGATAGGGAGACAACCTATGTGGGGGAAAATGTGGATGAATTGGATGATTTTGAGGAACAGCCATCTCTACATAGATCTGAGAGAATTAGAAATAGAAGGAATAACCAAAATTATAGCCAAAATCTAAATTTTCAGTGGAGAGTGGGGAGAAGGGGGAGATATTAAATAAAATGATTTCAAATCAAATGAGTTTGAATGTGACCCTCCCTATCTCAAGAGTTACAAAGGATGCTACCATCTACAGTAAATTTACTATGAATGGTTTCACTATTTACAACTACAGTGCTGTCAAACTAGAAGAACACTTTAGTTTATCTAAAGACACTGAAGTACATACCTATGAGGAAAGATGATTTGGCTAAAACATTCCTAGAAGTTAAAATGTTTTTTGAGAAAAATAAATCTAGGTTTGCTTTTACCTTATGACCATAACTTTACCCCTACACAATTTACAAGAACAAGTATAGTTAATCCACTGCTTCACCCTCAATTAAAGAATTTTGAGAGAACAGTTGAGAGGGAAATTAGAAAAAGCTTTCAACATGTGAATTTCAGAGATAATTTAATGGAAAAAGAAAAGAAAGTGTTATTTGAACTAAGAAATGATAGGCAAATTAGAGTGATGAAGCTGGATAAGGGTGGGGGCATGGTTTTGATGGATGGCTTACCCTATGAGGGAAAAATGAATGATATATTAAAGGATTCAACTAAATATGCTATAGTATCAAAAAATGAGATGAACATAGGCTACAGTAAAATAGATGTAGCCCTTAATGACCTCTTGTTGGAGGGACTGATTGACCAAAAGGTGTTTAATTACTTGATGGTAGATAAGCCTAGAATTCCTTCTGTTTTCGGAATCCCAAAAACACATAAGAATGAGTTGGACCCCCCCCCCTTAGATTAATTGTATCTGCGGATGGTTACAAGACTCTACCTTCAGCCAAATATGTTGATGGTAATTTAAAAAAAACTTTGACTTAAGAGGAAAAATATCCTAAGAGATTCCTGGGACCTACTTAGAGAAATTAATAACAAAAATTATAATGATGCGATTAATTTCATCACTATTGACGTAGTGGATCTTTTTACAACCATCCCCCATGTAGAAGGCCTACATCTTTTAGAGGAAATATTATTTGAGGATAATGAAATAAATTTTAATGAGAGGTTGGTGTGCTTAAGTTTGATGGAGTTGGTTTTAAAATACAACTATTTGTATGCATTTGATGTACTCTTGATAAGATGGATAGCTGCATGGCTTACAAATAGGACATGGCAAGTATCATACACCAGTCAGACAGGTGAAACTTTTTGGTTACAGTCAGGGTGTCCCACAGGGCTCTGTCCTGGGCCCATACTTGCTTAGATTGTAGCTTTCAGATCCATTTTTTTTTTCATCTGAGGTGCTCTACAGTCTGTATGCAGATGACCTGACATTAGCTAAACTGATTACACGTGTTACACAGATAACTTGACTAAATATATCATTTGGGCACAGGAGAATAATATACTGATAAATACATCAAAATCTGAACATATGAGATTTGGGAGACATAAATTGAAGGGTGAATATTTAATACTGCACACAGTGATTGAAACTGTAGATTTATTTAAGGACCTGGGTATATGGGTAGATTCAGGTTTGAGTTTTAATAATCAGATCAACCAATTGGTTAATTATAGTTATAAAACTGGAGGTTATATAAAAAGATTTATAAAGTCTAGGAAATCAGAAATGATGAAGTCATTTTTTAATAGTTACATTAGACCCAAACTTCAGTATAGAATAACAATATGGAAACCTTATAAGAAAACATGAATAAACTGGAAAGAGTACAGAGGAAATATATCAAGGCCATCCATGGATGTGAAAATTTAAGTTATTCTTTAAGATTAAATAATCTGAACTTGTACAGTGTCTCCCACAGATATTTAAGAGGAGAGCTTATTCAGATATATAGGGCATTTAGAGACAGCTACCTCTGAGAATGCTTGGAGTTATCAAAAAGTACCAGAGAATCATCAGACAACCTATGTAGAAAATTCTATAGGACTGAGAAGTGTACTAATTGGTTCTCAGGGACAGCAGCCGATGCATGGAATAGACCACCAAATTACATTAAAGCAAGCACTAGTTTAGATATTTTTAAGAACCTCCTATACACTTATTATGGGAACAACTGATTTGGTGTATTGGCAGGCTAGGCAGGTATTTGAAATATTTGTGTGTGTGCGATATATATATATATATATATATATATATATATATATATATATATATATATTTATATATATTTATATGATTATTTATATGATATGTAAAGTTAGGGACATTCCTACAAATTAGGGGCAATTGAGAGGCAATCTTCTAACATGTTGTATGTCAGCTGTAAAGAACCATCCAAGTACATGAAGTACTTCCCAAAGCTGGCATCATGGTAATATTTACTCTACTGAAGTAAACTGCTATACATATTATTTTTTATGAAAAGCAGAATTTGTTATCTATATACCATAATGATAACTAGTGTGCAGTTTTATTCATTATATTATGTTGTTGTGTCTTTCAGCTTTTCCCGGTTAGGGGTCGCCACAGCGGAACTCCGGTCCGCTAATGATTGGCAGTAGATTTTTATGTGCCGAGTTGCCAGCTCTGACACACAACCTTCAACGAAGGTATGCCCATTCACGCATGTCTCCACACAGAAGACGTTCTAGCTGAGAATCGAACAGGACGTCTTACTGTGAAGTGACAACGCTACTGCAGCACCACCACCGCAGTCTATGTAGCATTAATGTAATTGTTGTAACTACATATTGTATAATCATTTAATTGGAGTGAAAATGACCTCATCTACACCTTGTCAAGTACTGTACCTAATATATTGCTTTATAGGGGAGCACTTCAGTTTGGAAGACAAAGTCATAATAATACACATTTTCTGGATATACATTATACATGGCTACAAAACTTAACAACACAAAACAGAAAGGCATCCTCTTCCACCTCTTTTGTCTAAAAACTTCCTAAAATAATGACTATCCCAGTTCAAATGGTTATACCATGTGACACAGTACTGCTGTCTGTAGTACATTCATGGTCTAGATTTTATTCTGATGGCAATAAAAGTGTGTGCTCCTTGAGAATAATAGTTACTGAGCTTTGCACTCAATAGGTAACATAAGGAGAGTCCTGTTCTTCCTGCCCCCATGGAACACACTGTTTCTCTGGCATATGACTAATTATTGTACCTTGCTTCACACATTGGACTAATATTCCCACGTAAGTAGCCACAAATCCACTCATTGTACTGCATCTGCACAAAAAACAGGAGGTTAGGAAAACAATTATAACTTGTGTTGTGTCTCAGCTATCTTATATAATTTTCGTCACCCTTTTAATGATTAAACAATACAAGTTAAATAATAATAGACTGAAATTAGGCTACATATATAATTGTTTATTTTTCTTGGCTGGTTGTCAGATGGATCTGACACCATTTTACAGAGAAGATCCACAAAGTCTACATGAAGGACAGGGCAGTCCTAATCCAGGTATTTGAGTCGTGGAAGGAAATATGAAACATGGATAATGTCTTTATATTTCAGTAGAAATTAAAGTATTTCATAACTTTCCTCTAGCTACTTCAAAAACAAAGGTATTCTTATCTGAAACCCCTTACTACAATATCAGAAAGTTGAAACAATTTAGATTCTACAACAGTGTATTTTAATTCTAATAATTAATTGAAACCAAGTTCTCTACTTTGATTGAAGGAGCAGAGTGTCCTGCAAAATCTCATGTTTCATCAAGGAATATCTCACTTTGAACATCTGAAAACTGATAACCTTAGCTCCCATCCATCAGATTTTCCAGTGTACAGAGAATTAGTATAGATGGTACGTTAACACCTCATGCAGATACCTATAATTAAAGTGTTTTTTATTTTTTGAACAGATGGTTCAGAACATTTACATTTCTCTAATTTGTATTAATATGACAGTTGCACATTTTGTACAGATGGCTTAAAGCACTGTTTATCCTTCATTAGTAATATGGATGTTTGTAAGCATAACACTTGCATTTTCTACACAGCGAATGGCCCGAGCTAACAAGGCTGAATTAGCATTACATTAGTAATAGTTACATCATCTTTTGCAGGAGGCTTTAAACCTTATTTATATTTCACTTGCCGTATCTCAGTAATCCTCACACTAATTATTGATAATGCTTTCCTGTGCATTTATTAGTTTATACACTTACTAAAGGATTGCAAAGTAGGATTACAAGAGAAATGTAATAGTAAACTCTAGTGGCTCGGCTAATCAATAGCATTCAGGGAGTAAAACAAAACACAATCGCCAGCATTATATAATCCAATCACATATAAAATGAAACAATTATGTAATTAAATAATTAAATAATAAAACAATCAGGCAATTGATAATTAAATTAAAACCAAAAAATAATTTAGATTAAGACTCTCCAGTTGCACTCTGTTTTCAGACCTGCAGGTATTAAAGTGCCATACTTCAGAATAAAAATTGATTCTTTATATCGTAATTTCTGTTTAAGCCCCATTTCATGCTCATATTTCTTTTGCCTCGTTGGAGGGAACAGGCTTTTCCATGGACTAGGAAAGTGACAACCATACCCCCCACCTGCTCAAAATCTAGTAAACCATCAACAAAAAGTTTGGAGTCCCTATGCCGGCAAGCAAAGTGTATACTATGATAGAAAACGGAGAAGAAATGACAATGACATGGATAACTACTCCTACAGACAGGGACGTCTTCAATACAAGAAAGGCAAATGGCAGTAATTATAGTTTTATTAATAATAACTCTTTAGTTGTTAATATATTTGGTACCATTCTGACTCATACAGAACTTATGGTACTTAACTGTGGGCTTAAATTCATGCCCATGGTATCACCAAGACTTCATGTTCTGCAATACAATGTTTTTCAATTAGTTCATAAGCTGCATTTAATGTATATGTTTTCTTGTAATAAGACTAGTTATAATGATGAATTAGTAGTTAATAAGCTTGAAACTGTTCAGGACATTTCTGATAATGTTTAGAGTTTTAATTCTTGTGAGTCAAACCTGGGGAATAGCTTTACAGCAAATGCATATAGTTTTCTTGGCACTTCTAAAATTGTATGTAAGAGTTCCTATACACCTCCCTTCTACCATGAAGGAATTCAGCATTTCTCAGATATGGTAAATTATGCCATTGAAAGATTATATAAAGATGTTATGCATAGTAAGCATCTTGTACAATATAATTTAACCAAGGCTGAGTGGAATGCTTTACAGAAATTGTTTAAGTAGGAAGATTTGGTTATTAAGCCATCCGATAAAGGAAACAAAATTGTGATAATGCATTATACTCAATATCTCAAAATGTGCTATGAACATCTAAATAACAGAAGTGTTTATGAAGCAGTTAATATGGATGTTTATATATCAGCTTTGGACAAAGATTGTGAATTGTTGCATAAAGGTTATAGATTGGGATATTTCTCTAAGGCTGATATTGAGAAGAAATTTCATGTAGTGTGTTGCAAGTTGGCTGTTTTCTATTGTTTGCCAAAAATTCATAAAAATATTCTTAATCCACTGGGACACAAACATTTCTTACATGATGTAGGCATACCGCCCCTTGAGTATTTATTACTTTTTGTTATGAAACATTCATCATACATTAAAGATATAGGTGATCCGATATTAAATGGGATGATGACATGGTTTGGATCACGCTGGATGTGAAGAGTTTATATGCTAGCATTAAACATACGTATGGTACTGGAGCTGGGGTGATGACATGGTTTGGATCACGCTGGATGTGAAGAGTTTATATGCTAGCATTAAACATACGTATGGTACTGAAGCTGGGATGATGACATGGTTTGGAGCACGCTGGATGTGAAGAGTTTATATGCTGGCATTAAACATATGTATGGTACTGGAGCTAGGATGATGACATGGTTTGGATCACGCTGGATGTGAAGAGTTTATATGCTAGCATTAAACATACGTATGGTACTGGTGCTGGGATGATGACATGGTTTGGATCACGCTGGATGTGAAGAGTTTATATGCTGGCATTAAACATATGTATGGTACTGGAGCTGGGATGATGACATGGTTTGGATCACGCTGGATGTGAAGTGTTTATATGCTAGCATTAAACATACGTATGGTACTGGAGCTGGGATGATGACATGGTTTGGATCACGCTGGATATGAAGAGTTTATATGCTAGCATTAAACATACGTATGGTACTGGAGCTGGGATGATGACATGGTTTGGATCACGCTGGATGTGAAGAGTTTATATGCTAGCATTAAACATACGTATGGTACTGAAGCTGGGATAATGACATGGTTTGGATCACGCTGGATGTGAAGAGTTTATATGCTAGCATTAAACATACGTATGGTACTGGAGCTGGGATGATGACATGGTTTGGATCACGCTGGATGTGAAGAGTTTATATGCTAGCATTAAACATACGTATGGTACTGAAGCTCTTCGTTATTTTTGGGAGACAGTCCCTTAGCTAAATATATTATTGAATTATTCTATTTTTGTTTGATGAATAATTTTTTTTAGTTTAATAATGTCATATATAAACAATTGCAGGGCACGGCAATGGGTGCTTTTTTTTGCCCCTATGTATGGCAATCTTCTAATGGGTTTATTTGAGTTGGAACATTTGTATAAACATAATTTTTTTTGCAAACATGTAGTACTTTATTTTAGATACATAGATGATTTGATTTATATATGCAAAGGTGGGTCTAAGTGTGTTTTTGATTTTGTGGGTTATCTACAAACTAATCAGTTTAATTTGAGTTTTGATATTTTTCGGTGGTACTACTCTTTTTGGATGTGAAATTGGAAGGGTGTGTGGATGGCCATATTAAAACCATAGTGTGCAGGAAATTTGAGGGTGGAGGTCAATTTCTTCATGGCCGTAGCTGCCACTCCACCCCCCCCCCCACACACACACACACATTTGTTGTCTGCTTTATCTTATGGGGAATTTTTGAGGCTACATGGATTATCTAATAATTGTTCTGATTTTTTTTTTGATAAAACTCAGAGGATAGCTTCTATAGTTGTAACCAGAGATTATGACAATAAGGTGGTAAAGGAGGCTTTGGATACGGTAAGAGGGGCTCATTTTCCTTTTGATTGGAAGAGTTTTGCTGATCAAAGATTATTTTTTTACTGATGATTGTGTTTCAGTTGATTGTAATAAGAATAAGAAGAAAATATATTTTGTGACCGCATACAGTGGTTTTAGTGAACTACTGATTTTTTTAGTGAAATATTGTTGTTTTTTTTTTTTTTATTACAGCTTAAGGACTTATCAGGAGTTTTGTGTAGATATCCCTGTATTTCTTATAAATGTGGGAGGAATTTGAGGGATATGCTCATGCATAATATATTCTCTATGCTAATTTCTTTGATGTGACAAGATCCTTCTTGTTTTGGAACCTTCCCATTTGGTAGCTGAAACTTCTGGAAATCCATAAATATATTGCTCAGTTGTAGAAAATCAACCCACCCAGACCATTCCCACCTATTAACGACCAAAGCATTGTTTCACAGTTTAACTCACATTTTAAAAAATATAATAACCTCCTTTGTACAAAAACAAATCAACTACAAATCCAGACATCCCACCCATTCACTGAGGCCACAGAAAATCTTTACACTCAGTCCAGTGCCAACAATTTAAAAATACCTGCTTAAGACAACATTCACTGCCCTTGTCCAACTTCCATGTGAATACTTCAAACTCACTGCAGATAGCCTTGCATATACTGTCTCAGTTCTAATAAACATGTTATCCATGAAAAATATGCCCCCGCATTATAGACTAAATCCTACATAATACCCCTCCATAAAAGTGTCTGTTCTACTGAGCTCATGAACTACAGACCAAATGATTTTCTCTCACAGTTATCCCAAATTTTGGAAAGATGTGTTCACTCAAAACTTACTATATATATTATTTTTCATAACCTCCTCTCTCCCTCACAGCATGGTTTCATACTCAGTCATAGTACGACCACTGCTCTTCCATGTTTTCAGATATAATAAATCACAATAAACATTTAGGCCTTCTTAACTCAGCACTATTTTTGTATCTACCCAAGGCATTCACTACAGTCAATCACCAAATTATCCAAACTAAGCTCTCTTTCTATGGGCTATCACCCTTCTTATTTAATCAGTTTCTTAGTTACCTCATCAACAGGGCCCAAACGTTGAAATAGCAACATGATGTCTTCCATTTCCTTCCTATATCTGTCAGAGTCCCACAAGGCTGCATCCTATGAACACTACTGTTTAACTTATCAGCGACAAAACCATGGCAGACAAAGAGGCCATCATAGTATAATATGCCAGTGACTCCACTCTAATGTATGCTGCTAGGACAATACCCATGTTCCTAACACTCACAAAGAAATATTTCTCCTCCATAGAAGTGTGACTCAACAACTACAACTCCTGCTGAATCCAAGGAAATTTGAACTACTACTGCTCCACCCCCCAACTTTCTCTCCTTCAAAAAAGCTACTTTTAATATACTTTTTTCCAACAAGACCATTATAGAACTGATATCCCACACTAAGCTACTAGGTGTGATTACAGACAACTTGAAATCTGATCTCAACCTTTATCAGCCTTAAACCTACACCAAAAGGTAGGCAGCCTCTGTAGACTAAAACACTACCTTACTGACTCTGCTAGACAAAACACTTCTTTTCATCTCCCTACCCTTTATACCTCTCCTTTCCTATCCTAACCAATCTGAAGTCCTCTCTATCAGTCAAACTAGAACAATGCTACAATAAAGCTACAATAAACTATTCAAGTTTGCAACCAACCAACAATATAGATCCCATCGCTGCCTGTCTCTAACACAGTAAACTGGCTTGAGTTAAATAATTCTGTATTGTATTCACAAATAATTACCACCTCCAAACTACTGCATAACTTTGAAAAAGTCCCATCTCTTCTCTCCAGCATTCAACGTTACATTACTAAGAGTCCTCAGTGCACCACTGACAAATCATTACTCTCCATAAAAAAACCTAACAGCAATGCAGGATACTCACCATATTCACACTGCATTGCTAATAGTTAGAACACCATTGCACCCCATTTAAAAACAGTCTGCAACCTGAAACTGAAGCAACAGCTGTTTATTAAATGGCTCTGCACCTGCACCACCCCTAGTTAAACTGGTACTAATGTAGCTATACAAATTTGTGCTATAACTCTCTAGTGCAGAAAACTTACTAAAGTAATAACCGATGACGTGGTGTGGTATATTGAAGATTTACCCATGGTTTGTGTAGTTTAATCATGTGGGCGAAGCCCGAGTGATGAAACAAAGGCAGCCGTGGGTAAATCTTCAATATACCACAACCACCGACTCGGTTATTGCTATTATACAATGACATTTAAGAAAAAAAAAACTTACTTTTCTTAAATAATGTCTTTGTATAATGGCAGATTACTGTTCTTCTGCCTGTTGTGGTATGCTGCTTCTTCGTATGGGACTTGCATTCCCACACGTACCCAGTACATCAATGCTTTGAAACGGAAGAAACGGAGAAAAGAAAGTCTCCATTTCTCTCTTTTTTTAGTTGTAAAAAAAGGTTTTGGGGCACTTTATACTAACGGAAAAAAGTCCGGGCAACCGGACCTTTTTCTATTGGTATATTGTGGGATTTACAACAGGCATGCTGGTTGGGCTGGGCCAATCAGCGTGCACATTTTCGAATAGTAATAGGGAGTCATTGTATAATATACTATTATCACAACTATATCCTCCTGTATTATCTCATCTCCTTCCTCTTCCTTGTGCTTTTTCCCCTCCTTCCATTCTTTTGGTTGCTCTAATGCTTTATCTTATCTTGCTATGTCCTATATTTTGAAAACAATCTTTATAGTAACATATATTCTTAACATAAAACCTGACAATCTACAGATCCTGATGACATTGCTTTGCATACACCTCCCTGTATGTAAAAAATATTTAAATAGAACTCAGGTAACTATTAATTGTAATCAAAACTGTTTGTAAATGATGTAACTCATGTCAAGAATATCTGAATACTGTAACTGTTGCTCATGAATTAAACTGACTGTAAATGATGACACAATGCAAATAATGTCCATGATGTCTGTATAATGGAGCCTTCCATAGGCCACTGTTGAAATAGGGCACTCCTCAGTCAGACTTCCCCAATAAACACATGCCAATAAACAAATAAACAAACAAATAAATAAAGTCTATCATATATCAGTAAACATAACTCATAAATTGTATTTCACAAATAATTAAACCTGACATATATTCACTCCCATCTCTAACAGCTTGTCTTAGATAAATATTTAAGCCTGACACATATCTGCATCCCATCTCTGATAAACTGCTTACCTAGAATGCTGTATGCCATCCTACAAGTTTTATCCCTTCTATCTCCCTCCTCTTCCTCATGTATGTTATGCTTCTAGTGCCACGACCAAATAAACATACTGTGTCACTGTTCTTCATGCTGCTCAGTAAGCATATTCTGTCAACAGACTGTTTGTATACTACAAATACCATTCAAGACTTAATAAAATGCTGCTAAAGTCTACACAAAGTGCAACCTCAGTACAAGTTAATGATAAGGGCAGAATGTCATTGAGCACTGAAAGCAGTAAGTGATTAAATTGCTATTGTTGAAACTGACATTAAGTAATACATCAGAACGGCTTCCTTCATAAGTATGAGTTCATAGTACAACATATCTTTTAAAATACAGCCTACCCTACTAATACCCGCAAGCTACTGTTAATATTATATAAACAGGGCAATTTATATACTAATATGACTATGATTAGTAATCTAGCTATAAAAATCTTCATAAATCCCCCAAGTACTCACAAGAAATATTACAATTTCCACAAGATAGCCCTCTTAGATAGAATACATTTATTATACCTAATAATTATATTACTCCAATCCTATTTCTTTATAGGCCTTCAAAGTAAATGGATGATCAAATGATTATTGGACTTTGCTGTATATATTTGCATACAAACTATCCCAGTTGTAAGAATTCACAGCAGTTTACCAATGCACTATGTCATTGTATTCATGTATTATTACTTAAATGTTGCACTGAGTAATAAGTAAAAGTAAATCAGTAGTTCGATACTGGGCGGTATATGTTCTTCAAAAGGCCCGCTGATTAGCTAGTAACTGCTAAAGTCTTTAAAGTGGCTGAAATAGCTCAAATAAAATGCAGTACATACCCTGTATTAGAGGGTGAAAGTATAAATCTCCAAGCCTTTCTATCAGGCTTATAGTTATAAATGTTAGTCTGTCAACATGGCAAAGTTGCTGGCAAGTCTCTCCAGCTGAACCAAAGCATTAGGGAACAGCAATTTTTTCTGGTTTTACACTTTAATATTTATTAGAGCTAATAGGCAACCTTCCCACTTTGACCTTGTTGTCTGTAGTCAAACACCAATATGGCAGCCAGTCAATTTTTCACACTAGTACATGTCTGGTCATTCTGACAGCAGTGCAGTATCTTATTCTTCAATAACATCAGCTGCTGAGGAGATTTCAAAATGTGTCGCTGAATCTTTAATGAGGCAGCCACAGCAAAGCTGCACAATTCCCAATCTGGTACACAATCCAAGATGCCATGCAGTCAGAATGAAGAAATTGCATATACATTTATTAGGCTGAATCAAAGCCCTGAGAAGCAAAAATGTATGATGTCAACCTTTTTTCTTTCTTTCTTCATTAGCATACTTTGATCTTTAATGCAGGTGACCATTTACTGTCAGACTGCAAACACTCATTAGTGATTACTGCAGTGTCAGCTGTTCTCCAGGTGAGCACATTTATCCTAGAAGCTATGAAGATAATAAGGCTGTGAGTTCTATCTCCAGGTTAGTATATTATCTTAGATGCTATGAAGATCAAAAGGCTGTGAGTTCTATCTCCAGGTTAGCACATTATCTTGGATGCTGCGAAGATCAGAACACTGTGAGTTCTATCTCCAGGTCAACAGATTATCGTAGATGCTATGAAGATCAGAAGGCTGTGAGTTCTATCTCTAAATTAGCACATTTATCCTAGATGGTATGAAGATCAGAAGGTTGAGAGTTCTATCTCCAGGTTAGCACATTTCTCCTAGATGCTATGAAAATCAGAAGGCTGTGAGTTCTATCTCCAGGTTAGTGCATTTATCCTAGATGCTATGAAGATCAGAAGGCTGTGAGTTCTATCTCCAGGTGAGCACATTTATGTTAGATATGATGAAGATCATAAGGCTGTGAGTTCTATCTCCAGGTTAGAAAATTTATCCTAGATGCAATGAAGATCAGTAGGGCTGTCAGTTCTATCTCCAGGTGACCACATTTATCCTAGATGCTATGAAGATCAGTAGACTGTGAGTTCTATCTCCAGGTTAGCACATTTATCCTAGATGCTATGAAGTTCCCAAGGCTGTGAGTTCTATCTCCAGATTAGCACACTATCCTAGATACTATGAAGATCAGAAGGTTGTGAGTTCTATCTCCAGGCTAGCACACTTATCCTAGATGTTATTAAGATCAGAAGGTTGTGAGTTCTATCTCCAGGTTAGCATATTTATTCTAGATGCTGTGAAGATTACAAGGCTGTGAGTTATATCTCCAGGTGAGCACATTTATCTTACATGCTATGACGATCACAAGGCTGTGAGTTCTATCTCCAGGTTAGCACATTTATCCTAGACCCTATGAAGATCACAAGGCTGTGAGTTCTATCTTCAGGTGAGCACAATTATCCTAGATGCTATGAAAATCAGAAGGCTATGAGTTCCATCTCCAGGTTAGCACACATCCTAGATGCTATGAAGATCACAAGGCTGTGATTTCTATCTCCAGGTGAGCACATTTATGCTGGATGTGATGAAGATCATAAGGCTGTGAGTTCTATCTCCAGGTTAGCAAAATTATCCTAAATGCAATGAAGATCAGTAGGGCTGTGAGTTCTATCTCAGGGTTAGCACATTTATCTTAGATGCTATGAAGATAACAAGGCTGTGAGTTCTATCTCCAGGTTAGCACATTTATCCTAGATGCTGTGAAGATCACAAGGCTATGAGTTCTATCTCCAAGTTAGCACATTTATCCTAGATGCTATGAGGATCACAAGGCTGTGAGTTCTATCTTCAGGTTAGCACATTTATCCTAGATGCTATGAAGATCACAGGGCTGTGAGTTCTATCTCAGGTGAGCACATTTATCCCAGATGCTATGAAGATAACAAAGCTTTGAGTTCTTTCTCCAGATTAGCACATTTATCCTAGATGCTATGAAGATCAGAAGGCTGTGAATTCTATGTCCAGGTTAGCACATTTATGCTAGATGCTATGAAGATCAGAATGCTGTGAGTTCTATCTCCAGGTTAGCACATTTATCCTAGATGCTATGAAGATCAGAATGCTGTGAGGTCTATCTCCAGGTTAGCACATTTATCCTAGATGCTATGAAGATCATAAGGCTGTGATTTATATGTCCAGGTTAGAATGCTATGAAGATCAGAATGCTGTGAGTTCTATCTCCAGTTTAGCATATTTATCCTAGATACTATGAAGATCAGAAGGCTGTGAGTTCTATCTCCAGGTTAACACATTTGTCCTAAATGCTATGAAGCTCACAAGGCTGTGAGTTCTATCTCCAGGTTAGCACATTTAACCTAGATGCTATGAAGATCAGAAGGCTGTGAGTTATATATCCAGCTTAGCACATTTATCCTAGATGCTATGAAGATCAGAAGGCTATGAGTTCCATCCCCAGGTTAGCTCACATCCTAGATGCTATGAAGATCACAAGGCTTTGAGTTCTATCTCCAGGTGAGCACATTTATGCTAGATGTGATGAAGATCATAAGGCTGTGAGTTCTATCTCCAGGTTAGCAAATTTATCCTAGATGCAATGAAGATCAGTAGGGCTGTGAGTTCTATCTCCAGGTTAGCACATTTATCTTAGATGCTATGAAGATAACAAGGCTGTGAGTTTTATCTCCAGGTTAGCACATTTATCCTAGATGCTATGAAGATCACAAGGCTATGAGTTCTATCTCCAGGTTAGCACATTTATCCTAGATGCTACGAAGATCACGAGGCTGTGAGTTCTATTTCGGGTGAGAACACTTATCCCAGATGCTATGAAGATAACAAGGCTTTGAGTTCTTTCTCCAGATTAGCACATTTATCCCAGATGCTATGAAGATCAGAAGGCTGTGAGTTCTATGTCCAGGTTAGCACATTTATGCTAGATGCTATAAAGATCAGAATCATGTGAGTTCTATCTCCAAGTTAGCAGATTTATCCTACATGCTATGAAGATCAGAATGCTGTGAGTTCTATCTCCAGTTTAGCATATTTATCCTAGATACTATGAGGATCAGAAGGCTGTGAGTTCTATCTCCAGGTTAGCACATTTATCCTAGGTGCTATGAAGATCACAAGGCTATGAGTTCTATCTCCAGGTGAGCACATTTATCTTAGATGCTATGAAAATCACAAGGCTGTGAGTTCTATCTCCTGGTAAGTACATTTATCCTATATGCTGTGAAGATCGCAAGTCTGTGAGTTCTATCTCCACTCCAACCATTTAGGTTTGCATTCCATTGCTGGCATTATAAGCTGCCATAAATGTGTGCATGGGGGGTGTGTACTACACTACTTGCATGCTCTTCAGGTAAGATAAAATGAGCCTCATCTGCTTGAGATGGCAGCAGTTTTGCTGGAGCAAAAGATCTCATGATATTTACCAAAGAGTTAGTCAGAACTTTCCACAATGTCTGGTTTAATTTGTCCCTAGTCAGTATGAATACCACTTCTGGTCTTTATTCAAAAATAGGTCTTGTCTAAGGGTTCTAACCTGGTCTACAAAAGTAAGAAAGTAAATAACTACTCAAACAAACAAAGAAATAAATAAATAGGCCATCCCATTTAAGGTGTAAACTGATAATTATCTATCACTGTTGATGGCATCAAATAACGACCAATCAAGTTTATGTTTTGTCTCAGAACTGTATAAAATACGGGTCTATATTAAATAGATGAATGATTAAAATCTCGACTTACGTTTCATCGACCCATATACGTCGAAGCTTCACATTGTCGAACGGCCAAATCATTGATTTCTTTCTAAGGGAAAGAAATCTGTAGCCCATCCATGCACACCACATTACAACAAACACTATGAAAGTAGGGGGCTTCACCCCCACACCCCCAATGTGGGGGCTGTGCCCCCCCACTCCCCCCTAACTAAATAGGGTTCCTATTACGTGATCGAAGATGCATTCTGTCAAATGCATCTTGATCGAACGTGAAAGAATGAAAAGGCAAAACAGTGAAGTGGCTTTTAAGTGAATTCTTTCCCTGGAAAGAATTTGCTTGGTCACTTCTGTTGTGGCACTGTAGGGCAATCTTGGAGTTGGTACATTTAAGTGAGGGGGTGTGGGGGGCACAGCCCCCCCATGTCGGGAGTGGGGGGGTGAAGCCCTCCTAGTTTATGTAATGTTTTTTTTTTTTTTGGAACAGAGATTTTTTTCCCTTGGAAAAAAATCTCTGTTCTGAGGTTTCAACATTGTAAGCATTCGCTTACGTGGAGTTGATTAATCATTGTTCACTTTTTTAAGCATTTGATGATGTAATATAGACCCACGAAATATACTAACTCCGAGATCGCACTACAGTTGTGAAAAGGGTGGATTTAAAAGAACGGCCAACCAATTTCTTTCCCTTAAAAAGAAAGCTATGATTTGGTCATTCAACGATGTGCAGCTTCGACTTATACGGGTTGATGAAAGGTAAGTCGATATTTTAATCATTCGTCTATATAATATAGACCCTAAAATATGTCTATTATTAAATATAGAATGCAATATAACACTATAATATAGATAAAAAATGCTAAATGAAAATTCATTCGGTTATTACACTGCATTGCGTATTATGCAATAAAATACAAAAAATGACAAAATTACACAAAGATGGCAAATACAACCCATTCCAGGGATTCAGAATGATTTTTGCCCCCAGCACTAACTGGTCAAAGCAATATTTTCCAGTAGAAACTATGAAGTTTCTTGATTCAGGGATATGATAGAGCTGCATTAAGCAATATCTCATTAATGGTTTATTAATCTGTCTCTGAATCAAACACTGTGTTCTTAAGACTTAACCAGTGTTCACCCTACGAGCCTATGCAACATGGTTGAATTGGTACCTTTCAACACACACAGACACAGACATGTGTACACACACTCACACACACACACACACACACACACACACACACACACATACACATTCAGAGACATACAGCTGCAGTCATGCCCATAGAAACACACAGACAAAACACGCACACACACACACACACACACACACACACACACACACACACACACACACACACACACACACACACACACACACACACACAAAAATAGTTACACAAGCAATCTTTGCTGTGTTTAACTGCAATGGCATTAACAGTTCCAATTTTTCCACTGAAGTGACTGGATGTATGCAGTCAAAAAAAATTTTAGTGCTATTCTCTGTATTGGTTTACTACACTTTCCAGATTTCAGCATTATTTCTGGGGTAGATCACAAGGATAATTAGCATTATCCGTGCCACTGGACTGCCTCATTTGCATACACCTTCACTGAGACTGTTGTTAGTGCTAAGCCAGTTTCTTCATACTGATGTAGTGGTACAGTGGTCTCTGAGTTGCTCAGAAATAACATACTGTGAAAATCTGCAGAGGTCAGGTTACCGCAGTGCATTATGTCATTCTGACTCCAGAGGACGGCTGCTCATCTAGATGTCGACAACAATTGACTGCACTTAACAGTAGTGCAAAATTAACAATGGAATAAAATACAAAACCAATGTGAAATACTTTGAAATATATGAACCCAGTAGTGGACAAATTCCTCTGCCAGGTGCATTAAGTGTAGAAATTCAACAACACCACTTTGAGGGCACTGTCAGAGAACTGCCTAATTCAATTGTGCTATGAATTGTCAACTTACCCAATGCTGCTGATGCAAAATATTGAAAAATAATGCCCAAAACACAGAAGGGTGGAAAAGACTAAATGTAATTGCTTTTGATGGGGGGAAGTCCCCCTGTAACCCTGATGGTGGGGGGCAAGGCCTCCACATCCTCCAGACTCATATACACCAACTCTATAATTGCACCAACTTAAAGGGAGAAATTTCCTAAAAGTAGTGAATCATTGCAGGTTCACACTTAGAAATCACATTGGCAATAATTTTCTGTGGAGGACAGGCTTCAACTTAACAATTATTCTATATTTTTCTCTGCAGACAACTGACCCTTGAAGAATTTCACCTCAACCACCTGTAGAGGAGTCATAATATTCAACTTGAAGATTTAATAAATATTGAAGAAAGCAATAAATTCTCATGACCTGCTTGAACATAGGAATCCAATCCTACCAAGATTTTAAAAATATACTTAAAAGAAATATAGTATCTCATACTATCATAAAGACACTGCATCAGGACTTTATCTCTTAATGAATCATACAAAAGCTATAAGTGTAAACAATTTTATTTAACCCAGTTTTGAGGTAAAATGCTGTTAATATCACCGTCTATAGGTTTCACATGCTAGACTCTTAATCAATAAGTTTCATTTCCTGAATCATAGTGCGAACCCATCAAATAGCTGTTCCGTAATTTGAATTACATGAGATCTCAGGTCTCTGTCCCTCATGTTTCTCACACACAAATAAACATACGCACATGCATATAAGCAAACACACACTTTATTGCACTACATCCTCTGACACAAATATTAAAGCCTCTGTCACATGTATAACTTAAATTGTGAACATATTATGCATTAGATTCTATAGTAGGTAAATGTAGACTGAATTACTAGGAATTTAAATTATCCTACGAATGTTAAGATAGTTGCTCTTTTAACAGCGAAGGCACAGTTTGAAATCAATGAAATAAACCGGTAACTGATAATACAAGAACAAAAAGGGCAAAAGTAATCTTGCTGAATGTCATTAGTCCCACTGCACCTACAGATGACACACCCTGTACTGCATGAGATAGAACGAATGTAAGGAATTAAGTCATGGCTCTTCTATACTGCTCCGCTGATATATTAGTAAGAAAAGTACTGCATAACAAAAAATAATATACTTTAAGGGTTTCATTCAGGCAGCAACACTTTGCAAACAAACTGGAAAACAAGGATAATTACAAGACAAGAAACTGATAACAGTGGTGTCCAATGACTCACTTACACAGATCTCCACTGTTTCGTAATGAATATCTTTATATGTAGCTTTCTTTTCATGGTTCCATGCTGCAAGTTTCTTAGCAACGAACTGTACTTCAAGGGGAAAAACTGGAGATAATCACCCATCTTTTTTTTTTTCCTTTTTCTTTAAAGTGAGTACTATTTGAGGAGATTAAAGAGGCTGCTGCTCATATGAGCTCTCATCAGCATCTTCCCATGCACCTTTAGGATCCAATTAACCGATAAGAAAGAAAATGGATTATGCTATCATGTGTGAAAATAAAATTAGTAGGTTAGGCTTATTAATCAGCAGAAAGGCCTTGCAGTGAGGTGGGCACTCGGTTACATTGAAATTCAATCATTAACAAGAGTGGTGGTTCCAAAGGACATCAATCATATGTCCTCATTCGACCAGCATCCACACTGGGTATTCCAGCAGGGGATGCTATTCAAACTCTTTAATTAAAATTACAACTTATCTTTCTTCTCTCCTCCTATTTCTTTCTAAAGAATTGTTTAGCATCCCTGGGGAAACTTTCACAAAACACTATCAATGCACAGTGACCTATTTTTTATATATTCCCATAATTAATATTCAAATTTCTTTTTAACTTTAGCAACATTATAATTTTTTTGGTATGATTTATTTAACTTTATTTTTACAAAGCCAGAATGGAGGACCATGTAAACAAACATAAAGTAATCTGGGCTTGTTGTACAGACAGATAAACACTGAACACTGATATAGTATTACCTCATTTTGATATGCAACATTCTGACCTGTTGTGTAAGTGCTTTTTCATATATCATTTTGCATAGAATAAAGCTAGTTCTGCTTCACTTGTCTACATTCAGACTTTGTTCTTCTCTAGTATTTACAACAATTATTTTCAGACTTTGTACTTGTCTAGTATTTATATTAATTGTAAGAAACACTGAAATCTGCAGTAGCAAACCTTGGCTTGGCAGTGTTGTCTGCAGCAAAAGTAACACACTTCTTGTCACCCACTTAAAGGCTGAAATGTCTTTTTATTAAGCTGTTGCATTTTTTAAAGCAATTTTGCAAAGGATCCCTCCCCTGTACTCCATGACATAGTGATCTGCTCTCATAGACCTCTTCTGTTTCTCCAAGATGCCAGTTTTGGAGTTAGCGTTTGTTCCCAGTTCTCACACTTAAGATCTGGCTGTTTGGATGATCACGATTACAGTCCTCAAACTTTCATGAAGATTCTGTTTTTACCGCACTTTAACAGATATAGTAGTTCACTGAAAACTCCTGCAGGTAAGATAATATTAAGTATTACTTCCCGGTCAGCAAATGGAATGCCTGATATCTACTTGTCACTACCCAAACTTACATAAACTTTGATGATGTGTCTTAATCTGTACTGTGTTTATTTATCAGGCTTCATATTCAGGCCCTACATATATTTTGTGATCTTCCTTTATAACAACTTAATCTCCTTATGAGTCTGAAGAAATAAAGTTTCCAAAATGCAGATAGTACCTAGAAAGTCTGCGAGCTTTTTTGTACAAAGACCTAACTTTCTGTTTCGTATTGGTTCTCCTTTTTGTACATTGCAGGACTCCTCAGCTCTTGTTTCTTATTTTCTATTTCATCTCATCTGACACCACCACCCCCAGCTTATTGCTCAGCAGTTGCTGTTATGGGTAAATATTCCATATAATGCAACTTTTCCTCTATTGTTTTCCAGTCTGCAACATTTTGTATTATTTGTACCAAGTCTGTGTTTCTATATTTCTGGCAAGTAACCCGACTTTGACAAATCCACACTCTTCATTTATAAAGAACTCAGTACTGAATGCTGCAGTACTGTGCTAGCAATTTTCTTTCTATGTAATGGGCCATATATACTGTAAATGTTCTATCATGCAACCTGTATTTTATGCAGGAACAGTTATAGCATCCATTTAAATGCTATATAATACACCTGTTCTTTGCAAAAGGACTTATTGAAATCTAGACAGCTCAATAACACAAATCTTATTACATTAGAATACAGAATGAATATGAAAATACATATATTTAAAATCCAGGAAACCATACCAGAGACTGAGTAATCCTACAGCAGACCAGAAGTAAAATTCAAATCCTTTATTCCAAACTCACTGTAGGTAGACGCTTTCGTCTGACTAATTCCAGACTTTATCAAACAAATAGTGCCTGCCTTCAGTCACATTTAAATATAACACCTAATTAACAACATTCAAAAATTAAAGCAATAGCAACCATAATAGTAAAAACCACTTCTAAAATGTTTACATTTATAACATGAAAACAATAAAATATGTATAAAAATGTACAATGTACACGCCATTTCTATCAAAACAGGCATTAAAGAAATATGTTCATTCATACCTGGAGGGTAACTGGCGTTAAGTCTAAGTTGCCTTTTCAACTCACTTTTGTCAATCTGATTTGACCAGTTACCTCCTCTGACATTCCTAGAAACTAATTCAAGAATGCCAAAGTTAAAACCAGAAAAAGCAGAGCAACTCAAAGTGTGCTTAAAAAGGGCATTGTTTGTGTTATGGGTGTTGATAGCATATAAGTGTTCGTAAATTTTCTTCTTGAGTGACCTTTCAGTCTTGTCAACATAATACCCTTTACATCCAGAACACATACCCAAATAAACCAGCCCCGTGCTGTTACAATTACCCCCTACTAATCTCACTTTCTGTAGGGGTTCGCCTACCAATACCTCAGAGGCATTAAGGATAAAGGCACAATATTTACACCTTCCACAAGGTCTCGTACCTCTACGGTCACTCTTATTGGTAATAGGGTGTTCCAAAAGAAATTTAATATTATTACCCACTTTGTAAGAGAATATAGGTCCTTTACCTAGTACACTCACTAGTTTGTTGTTACATTCCAAAATCACCCAATTCTTGGTCAAAATATTTTTCATCTTTTGTCCAAAGGACCCAATTAACTGCATTTCAGGCTGCACATTGCACACCCATACCCACACATATGCACAGATTTTATATAAATACACACACACACATACATATATTTTATATATATATATATATATATATATATATATATATACACATAAAGGCTCACTATTGACATTTTGGCACTCAAAATTCTGAGGGCTGAAAACCTGTAAAATAAAAGACTGAAAACCCGGAGAAGAGTGAATCTCGAAAATTACTCTTCTTCTTACAAATTCTTCTTGCAGGTATGGAAAGCCCACCATACACCCACACATGTGGGGGGAAACCCACCATATCACAAACTTATATATACTAAAACTCAGGTCATCATACCTCAGAGAAAAGGAAATATTCTGAGAAATGGCATCTCGGACTTGGTATATACAAGTCTGATCTTTTGGCCAACCAGTCTCCATATGGTTACTATATATGTAATGGATATATATATATGGTGCATGGGGCTTACCAGCCCAGCATAAAATTTGTTTTTATGTTTTAAGGTGGATTTTGATTATATGAGATTCGATCTTCTGCTATTGATGTTGTGTGCTTTAGGGATGTGGACATTTGATTTAATATCATAGATCCATATATCTATATATCTTTACAGGTGGAGGACACTATTACTCTTTTGACATGACATTTGCTCATATGTGAACATGGCTGATGTGTCTCACTGATCTGTAGATACATAATTCTTTCCTTAAGATGGCAGGTCAAATTATTCCTTACTGCTGACACCCAATTAATTAGCAGGTGATCTGCTGTCTGTAACATATCCCTTTTATTTTGCAGAAGAATCACATTTTCTATCTTTCTACCTTCAAGTAATTTACTACCCTTTCATGCATTGATTAAAATCATGTTAGGTATAAGTGACATTACTATTTTTTTTGTAGTTTTCTAAGAGTTTGCTTTTTTCATGGCTTCATCATTGATCGTTAGTCCTGTCTGGACCTCCATATTCATCCATGCAGTGCCCAATATCTACTGATGTCAAAATACCATTCCCCCTTTTCCAGGACTGTAATGCTACTACAAATGAGACTGTGTTTTGTTTTCCATACATAATGAAAGAGGATCAGAGACAAGCAGAGAATCATATCACAGCAAAAGCATTTTTGTGTTACCGTCCAAGACAAACTGCTTTCCTTTTACAGTGTACAGCAATATAATGGACATTCAGTGTGGAGACTGTCCATGTGCATGAACATCCTTCATCTACTGATGAAATATTATGATGACAGGACCAACTTTCAATGCCAGTAGCTGTTCCTCCTAAGCATCCTCAGCAATCTCTCAATATAGCAGAGCAATAGCCTTTTTTCAATGCAAAATTCAAGCGATACACAGCTCCTCACTCATCCTCATCCCAGCAATCTCATTTGCTCCTCTCTAGTGCAGACATCTCATTCATTCCTCTCCATCTCAGCCGCATACTTACTCCCCTCTGTCTCAGACATTCCACTCATACCTTACCATCTGAGCTATCTCACTCACTTCCTCAGACATCTCACTCACTCACTCCTCTTTGTCTCTGCCATCTCACTTACTACTCTCTGCCACTGTCCTCTCATTCCCTCCTTTCCATCTTGGTCATCTCAGCCACTCCTCTCACTCTCAGCCTTATCCATCACTATTCCCCAGCTGAGTCATCTTAATCACTTCTTTCTGTCTCAGCTTTCTCCATTAGTCCTCTCTGACTCACTCTTCTGTGACTCAGCCATCTCATTCACGCACTCCTCCATGACTCAGCCATCTCATTCACTCTTCTCACACCCAACCACCTCATTTACTCCCTTCTGTCTCATCCATCCCTTTGGGCATAGGACCCCCTTCTTTATCACAGATCATAAATGTCATGGTTGGGCATCCTGACCCCACATCAGCAGTCTGTTTTTTTTAATTATTATTATGAGAATCCTATCAGGTCCCATTCTTCCATCAAAACCTAGATTTACAAGTTCTTTCATAGTCTTTTCTTCTGAATAAAAGGCTGTTATGATCTATTCAGTGTTCAAATTGTGTTGGCAACTTGCATTCTGGTCTCTTTAGAACACTGAGCACAAATATCCCTCCAGCATCTTTTCTTTCTCATTGCCCATTTATGCCCCATTATCAGCTTTCTTAAACCTCAATATCATTCCCTTTGTCTTTGTTTGGTCCCCAGCATATTTTGTTGTTTAATTGTTTCCTTACCCTTTCGTCATCTACACTGAAATACACAAATGTTTTTAGCTTTTTGTCCCTGTTGCCTGCAAACATTTATGCCCTCTAATGGCCATCTGGCCCATTCATTCCACATTCAGTGGCCTGAAAGATGAATTTAGGCAGGCATCAAAGACTGCTGCTTCTATACACCTTAACTGTCCCATGGCATATTCCAGTAAATATGCCCAGAATTAAATGTGCAATGGATGTCAAGAGCATGTGTTCTCTGCTTCAGTAAATTACATGATTAGGATAGCACCCCTCCCCCAACACACACACAAACACACACACACACACACACATACACACACACACACACACACACACACAACACACACACACACACACACACACACACACACACACACACACACACACCTTGATGCCAGTGCTGTTATTGAGTCCCCAGCCTCCTTTGGAGATTTAACTAACAGAGCATATGCCCTGAGCATGTACTCCCATACCTTTTTCCCGATAGGGTGATGTGAGACAGAAAACCCATGATGCTAATTTCCTTCCCCATACCTGAGGCACTTGAGACACTAATCAAACTTGAATTACCTGAGACATAGTCAAAGCTTTAGCTCTCTATGCCTCTACCCTAATAGAGCTGGCTTGAAAAAAATAATTTGATGGAAGGTCTGCTTGGACCTACAGTTCTGCTCATTTCTTACTTACTTATGGATCAAACTCAGATTGCTCTTAACCAACATATCATTTCTTTTTTTTTCACCTCTCATATTAATTATGTCTGTTCCTTGCATCCTTCAATTCTATTTTTTATTGATGTACAAGCTTTTCAGGAAGGTTATATTAATCACCCACCACTGTTATTGTTAAAGAATACTTCCACGAGTGTTTCTCGAGCCATCTGCCAGACTATAGCCAGAGGGTATCC
>NC_056743.1:811667449-811697449 GCF_019279795.1 Protopterus annectens
CTTCTTTTTTAGTCTTTTAACTTTTAAGTATATGTTCATACTTTTGCTTATACACTGCTCACCACTATATCCACTTTTTATAAAATGGTCTCATTAGCACATGGTCTTTCCATAATATATATATTTATTTCATATAATTTCTTCCTCCTTATGTTCTGCATTTAATCTTTTAATCCCCCTTCCCTCCTTTATTATTTCATTTTCTTCTCCTATTCTACCCACTTCTGCTCTATGAGCAGAAAACTCTGCCATCTGTATTCTCCATTATTCATGCGTTTAGAGTACGCTATATAATCAAATAGACTCTTACAAATTCCCCTTGTATATGTCCATTCTTTATTCTTTCCATCTTTTAAATGTCCACTTTTTATTAATTCCCTTGATATCTTAATATCTTATGTTATTTTTTCCTTTTCTTTCTTCAGGTTACAGTTAAAATTTCCTAACATCACTGTTGACAAATTTACTAAAACACATGTTTTTGTTTCTTCAAACAACTGTTTTTTCTCTCTCTATGACATTTGCATATGCATAACTATTAATCTTATATATTTGTCTCATTCTTATATCACATATCACTATCCTTGTTGGTACTACTATAGTTACATCTAAAATTCTTATTTCTTCATTGGTATAAGAATTCCTATTCCAGAACATGTCTCATTTCCCAGTAACAAATTTAACCCCACCCCCATACTGCCTATATTATTTTACTTTTTTTTCTTCTTTGTTACATCTGGTATCTAGAAAGCAGGAAAAATCCATCTTCATTTTTTAAACCATCCCACCTCCAGCAAACATCTTATATTGTTTCTAATGCTATTCACATTTAATGCTAAAATTTATATATCATCCTTTTCCTTTTATTTGTAAGTGCATTATTTCCAGACCTTTTTTTTCCTTCTAAGTCTCCAACAAATTGATTTTTCACTATTTTGTTCTTGTTTTTTTTCTTGTCTCCTGTTATCCCTCTTCTTTCTCTTCACTTTCTGAAACTGCAAATCTGTTCTCTTCCTGTATATTACAAATCTCACGTTGAACTATTTCTTTTCTAATTGCCTGTTCATGTTTAACCTTTTTCAGTATCCCCTTCTTCAATAGTACCTTCTCTTTCAACATTTTATGTAGTGATATTTTCTACTGTTTGCATTTCTTCTGAGCTTTCTTCTTCATCTACACTTTCTTTTAATAATATGGAACAGTCAAACCAGGAGTGTCCAAATTCTTTACTTTTTCTACAAAAGGCTTACAGTTGGCTTTGCCTTCATTTGATACAGTCTTGTGCTAGATGATTTTCATCCCCAAAGAAATAGCATGCTTTGAATTCACCCCAGTAACTAAAACAATCCCTCTTACTATTCACAGTTATTGTATTTGAAATAAGTTGAATTTTCTCATCCTTAACATCAACTGTTGCTGACAATTACTGATCCGTGTTCTATACATTTCATCATATATTTTTTTAATATCATGCACTTTACTACATAGTGAATGAAAAAACAGTTTTAACTCATGCTCATCCATATTCAAAGAACTAAATTCCACATTTATTTTCTTTTTGGTTGTAGTCCTAAACTCTGAAATAAATAGTCTTGCAGTGATGCTCCTGTACTTCTTTTTTCCTCAGTCATACATTTTTTCCAGCAAGTTAAAGCTTTCAAATGTCACTTCACTGAAATGCTGAGCTCCCGTATAAATTAATCCTCTTATGTCTTTACTTTTTAACTCTAGTGGCAAAATAATACTATCCATAATGTCATGCCTAGTCACACTGCCATTACCTTTACTTTTTATTCTTAAAACTGGTCACCTTCTCTGAGGCTCTTGGGAAAATGTAAATGTTGTTTTACTCTCAATTCCTTCTTCCATTTTTCCATATCTTACAGCATCTGCATAGCTTCTCCTTTCTTGTAACAAAAACCCTGTTGCAGAGACAAACCCTGAAAACTGGCTACTCATAAGCCAAGAATACTTACATTTTTTCCCCATTACCAGCTATTGTTTATGTTCCCAGTCTCACTGTATCATCCTCCTAAAATACTCTCTCTACCATTTCACTCCATCTCACTTCTTCTCTCTCCTTTTACTCTGCTTGGTTCACCAAATCTATCAGCACTAGCATATCCAGTCATCCATTTTCTGGCTAAATAACAAGTATTTCATTGTGACTGGTCCCTTGGGGGGGCGAAGGGTAAAGTTGGCACTGAATCTGTCAGCCAGTATATTGACAATATCTGTTGGCTCGGTATAGGCGGTACCATTATGCAGTAGCACAGAGCAAATCTGGGTATTGCCATGGAGATTCATTACATAACTATAGAAGGCATTGTGGTTGTCTTTACTATCTGCTGCACGTCTTAGCTAGCTTTAGAGGATTTGATGAAGGATCTCAATTTTTGTTGAGGCTAATAAGGGAGTTTTTCCAGTCTTGGGACTTCACCTTATTCTGCATCAGTTTCTTCTTTCTGTTATAGAGTTTGTTTATGGCAGGGGACCACCAGACTGGCTTCCTTTTTTGGAGGAGAGTGTCTTGGTTCTATTGGGTATGCTGAGATCCATGCATTTGCGTATGCATTCGTACAGTGCATTGGTGTATGATTTGGTGGTCATGCAACTGATCTCCATTTGCAAGGGTGTTGTGAAGTTAGCCATCACTGTTTTTAGGAGCCTAAAATTAGTTTTGGAGAAGTTGTTCATGGTGGTTACCTTTGCTGGTGTGGGGGTGGGAGAGATGTGAATTTCCTAGGTGATTAGTTTGTGGTCAGATCTAACCAGGAAAAGTTGACTACTGGTGTAGAGCAATGGTTGCCTATGTTAGTAATGACCAGGTCAAGGATGTTGCTACTTCTAGTGTGGGTAAGAACGAGCTGGTCCAGGGCATTGGAATTAATGAATTCCAGGAAATGTTGGGCAAGTGTATTAGTACATGAGTAGTTTTCCAAGTTAATGGAGGGGTAGTTGAAGTCACCCAGTATGAGAGTGTTAGATTGGATCCTAATATTCTCCAGGCTGCTTAGGAATGTGGAGTGTGAGTCTTGGGACATGGTTGGGGATCTGTAGTAGGCTATGACCTGAATCACTGTCTTACCCAATGTTAGTTGCACCTGAAGTATCTCAGATGTGTTATATTGGGCTACCAGTCTGGAGGTGTGTGCATCCTTTATGAATATGGAAACACCACCACCTTTGGAGTTTCGGTTCAAGTTCTGGGGCTGAAAGGTGTGGAATGAGTTATAGCCTGGTAGTGCAGGGGTGCTTTCTGCTGCCTTGAACCAGGTCTTTGTTACAGCACAAATGTCAATGTTCTCTATTTTAAGGAGTGCTTCGAGTGAGTGCATTTTGAGATTCAGACTTCTAGCGTTGAGCAGCATGACCCTCAGATTGTATTTGCTTGTAGCTGTTACAGTGGTAATTTGGTCTTTAGAACACCACCTAAAAAAGACACTATAGGGGTGGCAAGAGATTTGGCCAGTATCTGGAAGCTCAGGGGTGACAGATGCAGGCCATCTCTGGCAAAGCATTGAGGTCTGTCAATCATGTCATCCCAGGCAGACAGATACTGGATTACCTTAGAATGACACCAGAAAATTGCATATTTTATCACTTTTCCTTTTATAAGGCATATTTCCTTTTACTGGTAATTTATCTATTACCAGTTTCCACAAAAAAGTCTTGGTGTTCTGCTTTCTTGCTTTTATCTTTAATTTTTTTCATCTGTTAGAATTTCATATGGTTTTACATAGTAATATTTATCATTACATTCTTATAACATACTTTTCTATTCTTTTCTATATCATCAGTATTTTTCCACACACATTTGGTAACATTTTATTTATTCATTCTCCATAAAACAGCCATTTACAATATTTTACTTTATTACTACTGCACACTGACATACATAATTTCCTAACTTTTCACATATATTATATTATATTTTGTCATTATTACCAATAAGATTTTATGTCTAGTATTAACTGCCTTATTAAGGTCTTCTGTCATGATTTTGGCTTCTTGTTTCCTATTCATAATATCATGCACAATTTGTCTATCATTAATAATTCTTGACAACCTTTACCTTTTATACTATATACACTATCTTCCATAATATTTTCCATTTTTATTTTAAATCTCTTTTGTATTATTTTCATAACAATCTTATAATCATTGTTATTGTTCAATATAGTCAGTCTCCATTTCTAATTATCTTCTATTTTCCTTTTTCTATAGAGATTTAAATATTCCACTACATAATTCTTTATACATAAAACCTTCATGTAACTATTCATTCAAAATAAAAAAAATACATATGTTTTGCTAGCCCCTTAATTTTTTATACATTTCATACTCTGTTCCATCTGGTCCTGCAACCAAATCTATATTTACTTGTCCTAATACTTTATCTAGCTCCTTTAAAGAAATATCCTATTCTAACACTTTATTCTTGTTTTCTGTTAACTTTTTTACTTTCCATGTTTTTTCACTACCTTCTTTTTTCTTTAAACATTACTTGTACATATTATACTACACTATTCATAATATTTTCCTGAGATCTTTCTATTTCTCCCATTACATTTTTTATTTCTCTCATTACACTGCCATCTTCTTTTACTAATCTGCTTAAGTAACTTGATGCTTCTTCTCTTTTTCCTTGTAAAAATATATTTGCTTATATAACAATTCTTGTATGTTTTCTTGATTTCTTTCACATAATTCTTTCTCTTTGTCAATTATGTTTTAAATAGTCCAATGCATCATTATGTGTTCTTTTTTTATTTCTCTTTCTCTGCTTTTCTCAGATCATATTGCCAATGTAAGACAGTTGTTTATATATTTCCTTAAATATCATCCACCATTCATACCAATTTTTACAAAATGTCCCCATAGTACTATGATTTTTCCATAACTGTCTTTCTAATCTCTTTCCTTCTTCATTCCATGCTTTTTTATCTATCCTTTTTATTCCTTTGCTTATTTTTATATATTCCTTGTTATCCTTTACCTCTAGCCATATTGCAAGATTATCAGAAAATCCTGTTTCAGTTACCTCCCCTTCTCCTATCACTAAACCTTCTGATACTATAAAGTAATATATTTAGTTCTACACATACCCCTTTTGAAGTCCATAATTTTTTCCCAAAGTTTCAACTTACCCCATCTTATAACTTTTAACATTTTTCTTATATCATTTCCTTTTTTTACCCTTTCCTCTTAAATCACAGTTAATGTTGCCTGTTACTATAATAGTCATATTTATTACTACATAGTCTAACATCTGATTAATAAGTTTTCCCTTTCTTTACAATTAGAATAAGCACATAATGTTATAATTCTATATAATCATTCTTTCCATTTTAAATCTGCAATGCTTAGTCTTCCCGTTTTTGCTAAAGTTACATCTATTATCTTTACTCTATTTGTATGGAATACAGCTATTTCACATCTCTCATTTCCAAAACTTTAGTGCTGATTTCCCAAATTGCAGATTATCTTTCGTTCCCATAGCTTCTCTGTTTGTAATCTTTCTTCATTTATTAAAACTCTTGTGTCTTTTAATATAATTACATCTGCATCACATGTAATTCACCATGCCAAAAACTCTGTTTTCTTAGTATATTAATGCTATTCACATTTACAGAAGTAATTCTAAAATTTAAATTTTTCCTTTACTTGTTGTCATGGTATCATAACTTCATAGTTAATTACTGGCTAGCTTTCTTAATAGGCCATTCATAGCCTAGTCAATTTTTCTCCCAAAGGAGAGAATAAAACACTTTGCCTTGTGCCTGTGAGTCAAACACCTTAACCATTGTACCACGCCCCAATGTTTAGCTGCATATTTTCTTTTTTACCCATTTCTTTCTTTTTTCTTTTGCATTTACGCCTTTAAATTTTCTATTTCTGTCTATAACCTTTTTACCAATATACTTCTTTTCTTCTTTTACTACCCCAATGTATGTATTTTTCAACACTTATTTCAGAACCTTCTGCTATGCTTACTTTATTATTTTTTTTCTCATCTATTTTTTTCTTCTATTTCCACCTCTAAAAATTATTCTCCTTGTTCCTTTCCTCTTCTTTTTCCATTACACTCTTATTTTCATTTTTGCCGTCCAATTTTGTTACATTTATAACATTTCAATTCACATTTTTGTATCATGTACCATTTCCCCGCAAATATAGCATTTTCTTTTATCACAGTTAGTTAACAAAGGTCCTTCTTTTCCAAGAAAAAAATATATGCTTTGAGTTGTCACCAGTATTTTATCACATCCATATCCCCTCCACATTTATCATGCTTTTTATATGCATATTTTTTTCTCTTACTGTTTTTAACACAATATTACAATTCCATCTACCAGTCCATAAATCCCTTTTACCATAAACTTTTGCAATGTCCAGTACTTCTCTGCATAAAGTTTTCAAATGACCTTTCAAAGTCTCTCTTTCCACCTCTGATCAAAATTGTAGATGAATTTTCTTTCTTGTTTCCCTGTTAAATGCTTTTATCACGTAAGAATTCCATGTGGTGTCTTTTTTCATATTCTCCAAGAAAATTTTCCTTTGGAAAGCAGTATCTACTATAATGTTACAAAATGCCTCTTTGTTAAGAAAAATAAATGCTTTTACCTCAAATGCTTTTATACCCACAGGAGCCATTAAAATGTTCTACACTTCATACCTGTCCATTACGTTTTCTTCTTTGCTTCAAATCCTTACCATGTACTTCCATTTTTCATTTTCTTCTGCCTTCTTTTCTACTACTTCCCTTTTGATTTTTTGTTACTTTCTCTGCATATGTTTTCTTTTCCATCTCACCACTATTCTTTAGGATTGTCTCTACATACTCCTTTTGTATTTTCTCTATAATGTCCCTCCCAGGAAACATATCCTTCATTTTATGGATTCCTCTACATCATCATTTTAAGTAAATCATCTCACAACCCTCCTGACTGGAGGGTTGTAGTTATACATTCATCATTTGCTGACTCATTTCTATCAAACATATTTCTTTGTAACATCTCCTCAGAATTCTGCACACATTCTCTGGTCTCATAATTTGCTTTCTCCTCCATTTCACTCACCACTCTACTATCTCCTTCTCTCTTCATCTGCCTCCCTGTTTCTCTAGACCACCTCAGCACCTGGAATGGAAACAGGAAGTGCTCCTGCAAAATGGGTCCCACTCACAACAGCAACAATGAGTAGAGCAAGTTCCCTCATGTTCTGGTCAAATGTTCCCTAGTTCCCTAATACCAACTTGGATTCCACATGAAAAGAGCTCACTAGTATTGTGAGATTAACGCAGTCACCAAAGAGAAAAAAAAAACTAAATAACTAAATACAATTGTGTGTGTTTCCTTATACATATTAAATACTGTTCTTCTCTCCCTGTTGCTGTTAAACTTCCTGGAGTGTCACAACTTGATTTGAATTTCTGTTTCATGCAAAGCTTTGGCAGTTTTAGGATGACAGATCTTATATTTTTTCCATTAATTGTGCACCTTCTGCTTTGCCTGTTTGCTGACAGGTCTGCAGTTTGACATTTTAGAATTATTTAAACATTTATAGCATACTACTCAAATCATTTTACTATCAAAATGTGGAAAATCCAAACAATTTTTCACATTTTGATCAAATTCATTTTCTGAATTTGGTAATACAGAATTATCAAAATGTCGGAAATGGTAACCATGGAATCGACATTCAAACACCGGAAGTTACAATTTCAAAAGTCTGTGTTACTGATAATGTTTTTGCAGGGGGGAATTCCCCCTGCACCCCCTGTGGGGGGATGTGTCCCCCACGTCCCCTGCATATTATATATTATAACTCTGAGATCACATTACAGTGGGGAAAAGGTACATTTCCCAGTTCCCACTGTAGTGCAATTTGTTATCAGAACATCAAACCCATATTAGTGAATGCACACTATCATTCTCTAATGTGGATTCAAACATTTCCAGATTGGCATTATGGAAACTGGAAAACATGCATTTGACCATCCCATATTCACTTAAGTGCTGTCCCACATTTTGATAGTAAACCTACTCAATCTCTTAGCACTAGTCACAGGGACAACACCAAAAAGAATAGGAGGGACAAAGGCCCAAAATTCAGGACAGATTTTAAATATTGCTTTAACAAATTTGAATATTGCTTGAATAACTGTTTTTTCATTAATGTGCATTTTCTGAAGCGTATGTGTGAGAGCACTGGCTGAGGATGGTTGTTGCTGTTGAAGTGACACCCCAACCCCATGTGTAAAAAAATGGGAGAGAGGGATTGTGGATGGATGAAGTCTGAAACTAAAATGGCTGCCATTACTAAGAGACTACAGTCCTCATAATTTGACAGAAAAAACATGATTTTTATGAATCCCCGACTGAAAATATGAGGGAAAAATCTTTGCAGTCTGCAAAATTCTGGACAGGAAAGAGACATGATTATACCTCTGCTACCAATCTCCACTACATGTTATTACTGGCCATTATAATGACCACTGCCTCATTAGTTCCACTAATTGGCAACAAACATGCATTGTTTTCTTACACATTCTGGATTCCAATGTGTAAAGAAAGCCAGAAGCCATTTAAGTTAATTATTATTCAGAGTATTTGCATTTCATAACAGTTGGTTTCCTTTCTAAAGAAATGTGAAATCAGACCCTATTAGCAACTCCTACTACATTCAGTGATTTTTCTCCTTCTCTTTTAGTATTTCTCCAATTTCTCTAATGCATGTTTGACGTGAAACACTGATCTTTCCTATGACTTTGCTGGTAGGTATTCACTAATGTTTAATGACAGAGAACCTGCTCATATAACTTCTAAACTTTCATTTTACATTCTTGCATGCTGTGTGGCCCTGGTCTTCATCTGTGATTCCTCTCTTGAGCTCTGCATGCATATGGAATGGAAATCTTCTTCAGAGCTTTATGGTAAAGTGCACCCTGCAGGGACAACTATCATCAACAGAACCTCTAAATGTGACATCTGCCGTAATGCTCCTGTACAAAAGCAAAGAATGTAGCACTGCCCCATCCCCACTGAGATCTTTCACTAATTTTGTGAGAAAAACTCCCATCTAGGCAGTGAGAGGAGTGGTAACCTTTTTTTTTTTTTTTGCTGATGATAAAACATTTTTGTCTCACATCTAGAAGCTCAAGTTAACAGGCAGCACTTTCCCACTGTTAAAGTGGCCCACCTATAAAGGGTAGCAAGCCAAATCAAAAACGCACCAGTAAAAAAACAATTTCAAAAGACGTGGCAGCAAAGATGAGGGAAAACATAGCATTCAAGGGCTATAAAGATCCCTGCAGCAGGGCACACTGCACCACTTAAAGCATGTGAAACATGAGTGGTGGCTATAAAGATCCCTGCAGCAGGGCACACTGCACCACTTAAAGCATGTGAAACACGAGTGGTGGCTATAAAGATCCCTGCAGCAGGGCACACTGCACCACTTAAAGCATGTGAAACATGAGTGGTGGCTATAAAGATCCCTGCAGCAGGGCACACTGCACCACTTAAAGCATGTGAAACATGAGTGGTGGCTATAAAGATCCCTGCAGCAGGGCACACTGCACCATTAAAGCATGTGAAACATGAGTGGTGGCTATAAAGATCCCTGCAGCAGGGCACACTGCACCACTTAAAGCATGTGAAACATGAGTGGTGGCTATAAAGATCCCTGCAGCAGGGCACACTGCACCATTAAAGCATGTGAAACATGAGTGGTGGCTATAAAGATCCCTGCAGCAGGGCACACTGCACCATTAAAGCATGTGAAACATGAGTGGTGGCTATAAAGATCCCTGCAGCAGGGCACACTGCACCACTTAAAGCATGTGAAACACGAGTGGTGGCTATAAAGATCCCTGCAGCAGGGCACACTGCACCATTAAAGCATGTGAAACATGAGTGGTGGCTATAAAGATCCCTGCAGCAGGGCACACTGCACCACTTAAAGCATGTGAAACATGAGTGGTGGCTATAAAGATCCCTGCAGCAGGGCACACTGCACCATTAAAGCATGTGAAACATGAGTGGTGGCTATAAAGATCCCTGCAGCAGGTCACACTGCACCATTAAAGCATGTGAAACATGAGTGGTGGCTATAAAGATCCCTGCAGCAGGGCACACTGCACCACTTAAAGCATGTGAAACATGAGTGGTGGCTATAAAGATCCCTGCAGCAGGGCACACTGCACCACTTAAAGCATGTGAAACATGAGTGGTGGCTATAAAGATCCCTGCAGCAGGGCACACTGCACCACTTAAAGCATGTGAAACACGAGTGGTGGTAACAGTGATGAAGGAGCAAGGTGATGACATGTTTTATATATTAATAATTGTGCTTAAAATTCAATAGGAGCGATAGTTAAACATTATGAAAAAACAAACTTGGTTAGCAGATTAAGGGCAGGTAATAATCATTTTTCTGGCAAGGCTTGTTGGATTCACAAGCAATTTCTTTGAGAACTGAGGACAGATTAGGTGATACAACTGGCTACCACTTTAAACAAATCATGGAAGGGCGTAAGGCTCTTACAGAGAACAAGAATATTATTTTCTATGGCAGTTAGAGAATACCATGCTCAGGGAACTACTGAATTATTAGCTGAGCCGTGTTACAGAGAGAAGTAGTGTTAGTGGTAAGTAAAAGAAATGCTGTTTTTTTCTGAAGGAAAGATAGCTGAATGAGTGAGGAAGACAGAAGCCAACTCTATTGGAAGGAAGCAGTGGGCTAGTAGTTACCCAAGCCTCGGCAGCATGCACAACAGGCAGACATTATGTGGCCCCTGTTTGTTATCATGCCCAGTGATTCTTTGAATATTCAAGCAATGGAAAGAAGGGAAAGACTTAAATATGGTACAGGACATCAGAAAGAATGAAATAATGAAATGCATCTTGTATTGCACCCAAAACCATAATATCTGAGAATGAAGCACCTTTCAAAAAAGATACACTCAGTCTGCATCAAGAAGGTAGACAATAATAAGAACTGAAAAAAAAACTGTTGCTATGAAATGGGTCTAGAAAAAAACACTGTTACCCTTCAATTCATTTCTTGCTCCTCATCCCACCAAGGGGTATATTTAGGAAATCATTAACCTTTCCATATTGTTTAACTTCTACTCCAACTCCCAAATCTCCAGCACATGATAAATTCTGATGCATCCAAAGGACTGCTTTTGTCTCCAGCTGGAAGTTGTTACCTTGCTTGAAGATTCTCACTGTGTCATGGCTCTCAGTGCACTTTTTGTAGTCCTTTTCTGCTGATGTCATTTAGTAGTGCTTCAGTGTCACTGCTCAGGTTCGACTTACCCTACCTGATCCACAAAAGCCCCATACTTCCTCCCTGTTCTTGACAGTCTTTGAGTCAAAGACGCACTTTTAAAGAAATGAAAATGTTCCCAAATGCCAGTTATCTTTTTTTGAAGAGTTACTCAAAAATGACCTTAATTTTAGAGCAGAGCACAGTTAGGGCAGCACGTCATGCAAGCTAAAGAAATTCTCCTCGGAAATTGCTGTTGCAATAGATTATCTAGCATGCATTTTACTATGCCACGTCTGTTTTTGTTTGCTTAATTAAAGCACTCTGTCACCCATATCTCAGAGAGGACACACCATTTATTCTTCTTATTATAGACCTTTTTTTCTTCATTCTTATTCCAGAGTGTGTTAACTTCATTCCAAAGCCTGACTGCATCACATTTTATTTTTAATTTATGTACATAATTTGTGTACAGTTCATTTATCTGTGTCAAGAAGGTCATTTAAAAGCAGTTTGTTTTTGAAATTATTACAGTTAGCATTTTTTGAAGTATTAATGATTTGTTGATAGCATGAGATACATCATGTATATCATAAGCATTTATTTTATTTTTTTTTACTTAGGCAGTTATGGTAATAATAATAATAATAATAATAATAATAATAATTACTCTATATTTATGTAAATTTTATTGCCTTAAATTTAATAAAACATTTAAATAAAAAGGGCAACTTCTTGGCTAAACAATAAATATGTATGAATGACTACACATAGTCTGGGATTCATAGACAAGCACTGTGAAATTGCAAAGTTTTAAACAGAAAGAAGTCTGGAGTGTGACATGATCTGTAGTAGGGGTAGCACAGTGGTGGAATTCTCAGAAAAAAATGAATGCACAATAAAGTAGCTGAGCTGTGTTACAGAGAGAAGTAGTGTTAGACAGGTTTAGTACAGGAGATGTGCTAAAAAGTGCACATAAGCACACTGTTCAACATCACAGAAACAGAGCCTGAGGCTTAAACACCCAACAAAGAACTATATTGCTACTACCTCAACAGTGGCAGACAGGCTAAGGGGGGACCAGTATAGTAAATTGCCAGCCCAGATCAATCAGATAAATGGGAGAAAAGAGGGAGAAAGAAAAGTTAGGAAAGGAGGAATAACAAGCAAAGGAAAGCATAGAGGGATAACTATAAGCAATGACAGCTGGAGAGGCATTTTTTTGTGAAGATTCCTATTTGAATATCAACAAGGGGATGGGCAGGATAGGTACAAAGGAATGACTGGGGTAGCAATAGAGGGGGAAGGGAAAATCCCAGGAGCAGATAAACAAACATAAAGGGGTAGTACTGACCCAGAAGGTAGGGAAAAGAGACATTAGAGGAATTAGATATAGCAATGGACAAATTTCACATGGCTTCAGGACTCCATTTCAATAAATAAAAATCAAAATTTGTATTTTTAAATAAAAAAAGAGCTGCAGACTAAGGGGGATCACATCACAGAGAAACAAAAATATACCTTAAAATATCTAAGAATTGAGTTATGCAAGGATAATAATGAATGTCTCAAAAAACTACAATAATATCATCAATACAATTAAAATCTCTGTAGAAAAATGGAACAAAATAATATTAACATTTGAAGATAGACTACAGTTAATAAAAATGGTTTTACTACCCAAGATCCTATCCTTGGCAACACAACTGTTACCAGAAAGGAATATACTTAAAGAAATAAATCCATGCCTAATAAAATGTTTATGGTTTCCCAAAAGAAACAGAATAGCTTTAATACATCCTATCAGACCATGGAAACAGGGAGGATTAAACTTTCCTGATTTAGAAACATATATAAAAGCAGCAATATCTAAAACAATCTCAGATTGGATAAGTCCAAATTACTCTGTAAATTGGAAAGAATTACTAACTGTAATATCAATAAACTAATTTGATTTACAAAAAAAATTTCAAATAACAGATAAAAACAATTTGCCATGGCACATATGTATTAGTATGCAATATAACATAACTAAAAACAATAAAACACATTTGATTAATTATTACATTGACTCATTTAGGAAAATCATTAATACAAAAATAGATTTAAAAATATTTTAACACCGTTTATAATCACAAAGAACTTTCCACATAAAATGTATAAATTATTAATTCCTGGGAACAAAGAACTAAAAGTTTTAGATATGCAAGTAATAAAAACAACATACAAAATTCCACAACAGGACTGGCTAACTTTACAGAGTATTCTGTCATAATCACAAGATTTAAGTAGAATAATTAGCAATTATTCATTCAAAGAAATACCTAAATTTACGAAATACATATATGAAATCATATATAATAACTTTGGCATGGGAAACAGTATTTCAAAATTTTACAAAATATTGATAAACTATAAAACAACACCTACAATTTTATATTGGAACTATATAACAAAAGGACACTCAATGCAGTTAACTGAATATATTAAAACAAATATTTTATTATCGATAAAATATGCATCCTTTACACAATACTGGAAAGTTTTTAATTGGAAATGCTTGCACAGAGCATTCTTAACCCCAAACAGAATCAGTAAAATTAGTTCTTCCATAAAAGGAATATGTTGGAGATGTGAGCAAGTACACAGTGCAGATTGGAACCACATTTTCTTTGATTGTGCTAAAATTAAGCCATTTTGGAATGATATTAATAACCTTCTACAAGCTTTATTTAATGAATCATTTTAATTAACTAAAGCTCTTGTATAATTAAATGTGAACGAAGGTTCTCATTTGAATAGGTGAAACATGTATCTAGTATGGACTATACTTGAAATTTCAAGGAAGTGTTTAACAAGAAGATGGAATATAAACACAATACCAACTTTGGAAGACTTCTACAGCCTACTGAAGACCACAACATTACTGGAAATTAAAATTAAAGAACTAAGAATTTATCCAAAGCCATTTGTCAACAACCCTTGGGGAAAAGTCTTATCACTGATTATCAATAATTGATCATTCTGATAATGGATTGGACATACTTATAAAGTCATTGTATACGTTACGATCTGTTATAGTGTCAGGCTAATGTAAATAGTGTACATAGTTATTTAAGATGTTATGCATAAATACTATGGAATTCATTCAAATGAATTTGAAAAATAAAAAACATTTTTGAGAAAAAAAGAAGGTAGGGACAACAGTGAATGGAGAAATACAGACAGAGGGAGGACATCTAGTAAAGGGAAGGGATGGACAAAAACATGTGGTAAATGAAACATAAGTCAAGGGAACAACAGGATTAGGGATAGGGCAGACTACACACAGAATGCCTATCTAGCCCAGAGTGGAACCCACCTAGATATCAATGGTCTCCAGGACTGATGTCCTGTGCAGCCTCCACCTCCAGTGCCCCAATAATTGGGGTCTACTGGTCATGTGACTTTAAAATCAGGGTTTCTTTACCTGGTAACTGTCTACTTACTTTGTGTTTGACTTAATGCTCAGCACAATCTGAACTGTTACAGTTTTCCTGCCTATTTTTGATTTACAGGGAAAGAAGGTTATCAGGAGTTTACCCTCTTTGTCCTTATGTAGGTTGACATAAGTGTATCTGGTAAACAATGAAGAACCTTCAAGGAACAAAACATTTCTGGCAGCAAATGTTTTATTACACATGTTCTGTTAGGTTGAAGTGCACCTGCAGCATATGTAATAACATTCAGATTCTTTGGGGGGGGGGGGGTTGAGGTTGAGAAATGTTTATAATGAAACATACAAAAGCAGAATAGAAACACTATTGCAAGACTGATGAAAATATACATGTACTTCCCCTAGCAAGTTGACCATGGAACTGTTGAAAATGTATGCAGATTGTTGCTAGAACTTAGTATCAAATAAGACAGCACACTTAAACCATTTTGGCAGGGTGTAATCAACAAATATGGCCTTAAAGTCACAGGGCTAGTCACTAAGGAGAATGATCAGCATAACTCTGAGTGACCAATCTTTGAGGAATGACTACTACAAAAGCTATTTCAAGGGAACAAGCTGACAGAAATATTTATGCATTCTGAGTTATCACAGTCATAGTATACTGTGATATATCAATCCACTTTAAGTGAGCTAAAATTTATAATAGCTACCCAACTCCCATATTTATGACCAAATTCTTCTAGAAATTTAACCAAAGAAAATACAATTGTGGAGCAGTGAGATTAGACCCCTAAGCAATAGAGAAACAGTATTGTATAACCTTTCAATAAAATCTTAAACATGTAGGTTCATAGGTTCATGGGTCAAGTGCTAGGGCAATCAGTCTGCAGACCATTGCAAGCCTAGCCAAAATCCATATTCAGTGTCCCCTCTAGCTTCACGGAAGTTAAGACAAGATAGACGAGGGGGGACAATTTGAGATTACCGATCCAGTTCTCTAGGTTTACTAATGATCACTGAACCAAGCCACTTAGTTGTCACTGCCATTCTGATTAAAATATAAATGACTAAGTTCAATTAGATTAAATGAAATGGAGCAGGACATTTAAAAAGATACATTTAGAAAGGAGGGGATATATGGAATAGGGACGCAGGTGTAAGACTACATTTACTGCAACAGAAAGTAAATTTATTATCAGTTATTACAAGTACCAATGAGTGAAAATTATCTGATGGACACTTTAATGTAGACAGTTAGGATTAACATTCAGTAAGGAGTTTCATATGTAGTACTGAGTTTACCCTAATATGAAATTAATACATTTTATAGTAAATAAATAAATAAAATAAATAAATAAACAAATAAATAAATAAGAGGAAATTATACTCTGGGGTTATTGCAGCAGTGTTGGTCTATTGTTAAACTTTTTTTTGTAACCTTATTTTTGGTCCTGTAACAATAAAAAATTCAGTTAAATATTCCCTTCTCCTAACTGTATTCATAATTATAATTTACCAGTGCTAAAAGACTCAGTCTTGCTAATGAAATAACTCATGGTAATATTGTTTAATATGTATAACAGCATCCTGGCATCACCTTTTACAGTAGCATTGCATTATCATTACAGGGGCAAAGCTATAATGACATCACAAGTACGGCACAGCAATTCTGAGAATAACACATTAGTAAAGCAGACCTCCAACATCACCATCAAGACAGTAATATTCTGGTTGCAGTGTTATGGTACTACAGGATTCTAGCATCACATCTGTGTAAAGACAGGCTAAAAAGAGCCATACATTGACAGAGTGGACTATTGAGGATAAGGAGGAAATGATGTATTGTTACTATTAAATAAGAAGCCCAGAAGTTACAGATAGAAGGTATTCAGAAAGATTAAGAGAGAAATTAGAGAAAGAAACATACTTACACAAGAATAACTGTCAAAATCTTCAGATGAAAATTTGCATTCATTAATGCAACAGACCCAAACAAAACATTAAAGAGACAAAGAAACTTTGGGCCACTTAGAAAAAGAAGCAACGGTAGAAGTGTGAACATAAAAAAAAATAAAATAAAATCTTCTAATTGGGAAAACCACAGGCCCAGATGCAGTACCTAACTTTTGACTAAAAGTATTAACATCTTTACACAAAGATTTAGTCCTGATTAAGAATTACTTATATCCGCATCCTGAAGAGACACCAGCCTGGTTAACTACAGGAAAAATGATACTCCTCCTTAAGAGTGAACCTACAAGACATACTAAAAACTATAGACCAATAACTTGCCTTCTGATGATGTACAAACTATACACTAGAATTGATACAGAGTTTATAGTCGTTTAGAAAACTCAGTTATGGTAATAAAAGAAAAGGATAACAAAAGGAAGTCACACGGAACAAAGGATCATTGTTAAATAAAACCATAATAGAGAATTATAAAAAAATGGGAAGAATCTATGTATGGCATGAATACATTGCAAAAAAGCATATGACATCCCACATTCATGGATAAAAGAGTGCTTACAGCTGTATAAGATACACCCTATATTGATCAATTACATTACAGTGACCATGAAACAGTGGAAACCATTTTACAGCTAAGTTATGAAAAAGGACAAATTATTATTCCAGGGGTAAAAATTCAAAGGGAGATATTACAGGGTGACTTTTTGTCACCACTACTCTTTTATCTTGCCCTTAAACCATTAAGCTGTCTACTTAACAAATTAGGTGATGGCTACAGTTTGGCACTGAGAAAGCAACTATGTATAAAGACTTCTCATTTTCTTTTTTTGTATGACCTAAACCTGTAAAGTTCATCAGGTAAGGAGCTGAAAGCACAACTGCCAGTGGTTAAAACTTTCTCAGAAGATATAAGAATGTAATTTGGTCTTGATAAATTTGTAAATGCAACATTTAAAGCAGGATAGCTCCATGAATAAGAAAATATAATTCTGGTACAGGAATGTGATATAAAGGAACTTCATCAGGAGAAACAGAATAAATATTTGGGAACTGATGAAGGATTAACAATAAAACATGAACAAATGCAAACAAAACTCAACAAGAAATATTTTAGAAGACAAAAACTAACTCTGAAAACAGCCCTGACAGCTAGGAACAAAGTCCAAACTATAAAGCAAGTTGCTCTTCCTGTTCTTACAGTTTTGGGGTGACTGATTGTCCCTGAAAGGCATTGAATCGGTTGGACAGAAAAACAAGAAAGATGTTTTATGCTTATTAAATGATATATAAAAATCAGTGTATACCAAAGTTATACATTCCTCATTTTGAAGGAGGTATGGGCCTCCTCAAAACTGATTACATGTATAGACCTGTGATTGTGTGACTGCATAAATATCTGCTGACTTCACCAGATTCAAACATAGTAAATGTTTTAAAACAAGAAGAAAAAAAGTCTAAGATGCTTCCCAGCTTAGTTTAGCAGAAGCACGTCTGTATCAAGTGGGAATGGAAATCAAACCAGAAGTAGACAAAAATCAGGCAGCAACTGAACATGCCAAAAAACGAAAGAAAGACTATAAGGAGAAGGATCAGATGAGAAAGCAAGAAATGTGGAAAAGGCATAAATACTGTAGCAAGTACAAAAACTCCTATAACAATCTCATCTTGATCAGGATTTGATGCAGGAATGTTTAAGGAGAGGTGAATTTAAACCACAAGTTGAAAGATTAATATTGGCTTCCCGGGATAGTGGACTATGTGTACATTGGTTTGCAAAGTCCATTGAACATGTGGAGAAACAGACAATACAAGTTCTGAAAAACAGAACTGGAATCACTCCAGACACCTTGCTAGTGGTTGTGATACACTAATGGCAGAGGGACTGTATACTGAAAGGCATAATAATGTGGCAAGACTGTTGCACTGGGGATTGTACAACCATTACAATAGTGAAGTAGCTGAGAAGCACTGGAAACATGAGCCACAAAGCAAAATGATTTTCATTTATATCACATGGGATTACCCATTACCAACAGTTCAGAAAATAGATGTGAGAAAACTAGATCTAGAAGTCCATGAAAAGAAGACAAAAGTAGCATTGATTGATCACTGAAACTGCTACACTCAGTGATTACAGTGTTTTACGTACGGAGAGACACAAAGTAATAAAATACCAGGATTTTTAGGCAGAAATGAGAGTGATGTGGCAGAAGGATACGCATACAGTTCCAGCAGTACTACTATCAATGGGTCTCATAAAAAAAAATTACAGTCGTATTCAGATATGCTGTCGATACATGTAACTCCATATGAATTACAGAAGGTTTAATTTCTGGGCACATTGTGGGTGTAGTGATGAGCAGTTTTGACTAACATCAAAGACAGAAACAATACTAATTTCATGAATTTTAATCATGCCTTGACTTAGGAATAGGGTCCATTCCTGTCATGGTACTAAAAACCCAAAAGACTTGTAGAAACTAAACTGGTGAAACAGCATTACCTTATGACTGAAATACATCTCATAAATTCAGTAGTCCAAGTATGCACAAACACCAAATGAAACATTTCCCCCAGTGATCCCTTCGGTAGTCTGTCCAGTTATGTCAAGCACATTACTGACACTAAATTAAATATTTCCCCTAATGATCCCTTCAGTAGTCTGTCTATGCATATACAAGCACTTTACTGACAAAAACTGAAATATTTCCACAATAATCCCTGCAGTAATCTGAATTACTTCCCAAACACCAAATGAAACATTTTGCCAACCATTCCTTCAGTAATCTGCTCTTGTATGCACAAGCACATCCCCGGCACCAAATGAAACATTCCCCCAATGATCCCTTCTGTAGTCGTAGTCTGTCCATGTATGCTCAAGCATGTCCCTAACACTAAATGAAACATTTCTCCCAACAACCCTTCAGTAGTCTGTCCATGTATGCACAAGCACTTCCGTGACACCAAAGGAAACATTTCCTTCAACCAGCCCTACAAATAATATGTTTATGTATGCAAAAGCACTTCACTGACTCCAAAATGAAATGTTTTCCCTGTAAACTCCTTTGGTAGTTTATGCATGTATCTTTAAGTAAACTCAATGGTTGAAGTATCTCCTTTTAAAATATAAGACAGTACATATTTCTTTTTTTTCCCATCCCCTCACAACTCCATATTCTCATGTTAAACTGCTGCTTACTGGGTTAAGTTCAGTGCCATTTACATGCTTAATATGCAAATTAGCTCAGTTTAGATTCATCTCTATGAATCCTATCCTACTGATATGCAAATGTGTAATGTCTCTTATCTACATATTAGCTGTTCTGCTATCACTTATGCCTAAAGCATATTAGGCTTTTGCAGTATAGAGGCGTGTTTATAAAAAGGCCTTTGCATTTTTGTAGTCATCCTAAAGGACCATGATTTGCATAGCCAAGTAGCACCGCTCTTGAAGGATTACTGCTATGAAAATGTGAAGGCTCGAACTATGAATGCCAGCCTTATATTAATAAACAGATGACGTAATGTTTGACACTAGGAATGCCTGCCTTATAAGCAATAAGATATTTGAGGAAGCATTTTTTTAAACAGTAGACTTTTAAACTGAATAATAAGAGAGAATATGGCATGCAGTTCATGCTTTGCTAGGGTATGATCTTGTGAAGACTGTAACATAACATTTACTGCAAAAAGTATTTCCTGGACTGGCAAAAGAAAGTCTATTAAATGCAATGGATTATCGTAGGGAGATAAACTGTAATTTTTCCAGGAAAGTACAATTAATATCTGGAAGTTAGTTTACTGCATATAGTGAGGTGCTGAGTGTTGAGGACTGTACAGTAGCTTTCTGTAGTATATTTTAATTAGCTGATGTTCATAGAGAAAAGCAGTAAGAATCACTATAGTTATACAATAAAACATTGTTTACCCCACAGCGCGACTACTCTGCTAATACTTGTTGATATTTTGTATAGCACCGTTCAGTTTGCCAAAGGAGCTCAGATTCACTTTGTTACTATTTTCTGCTATTATGCCAAGATGGCATTGAGAAGATTACATCAGTGCCAGCTTGTGAGAATAGAGAAACTGTCTATTTATCAGAGATCTGCAGTATGGTACTCTAGATAAAAATTAAAGTAGCACTTTTCCTAACAAAACATTACAGCAGTTTTCAGGGGCTGACATGCAAATTGCTGGAAAAGAAGTGATATCATAAAATGCATCCATTCAACAAAAATAAGATGCATATTGTATTGTTCCAATCCTCACAAATGATCGATATTTAGGTTGCTGCAAGTCATGGATGTAAACCTTACAGGTTTGGTAGCCTATGAAAATACAAACTGGATGTCTTTGATTAATCAAACTTGCTTGATTATAGCAGTTAATAATCTACTGTATCATCTGCCTTTCTCAACCATTTCCCCCATATTTTTAGAAATCTTTGTACCCCCTGTGTAGATGTAAACTTCACCAGCCCTCTAACACTGCACTTAAATGTCTCACAGTGTTACTATTCCACTATGCTATGTTACCCCAGATCATATCCATATTATGTCACCCTTTTTATTCTTCTTATGTGGATAAAGAGTCAGTGCTCAAAGGCTTTTGTTCATGGTCTATGCCTTCTACTGTAATTTCTCACTTGCTACCCCTGTGCCATAAACTATCCACTAGCAATATGCCCCCTTCTGTTATGGCATCCAGAAAAAAATACACCCTACCAAGGCTTTGACAGCATCGTGTGTGAAGTTCGACACTTGTATCCATCTCTGCAGTTCATATCACCATTCAATGCACTCTGTGCTTCTACTAGCTTATATGTTGGGCTTCTCACATTACACACTGTGGCATAGGCTACCTGTGATTGTAACCTTGGCCTTCTCACATTACACACTGTGGCATAGCCTACCTGGGATTGTAACCTCCACATACTTTCTTCCTTTCTTCAGACTAAAGGTATGTCTTCTAATACATATGTTGTTCCTTGATTCCCCTATACCCACCCACAAGTTGCCCTTTGGGAAGACGGGTATATTCTGTACTGTAAAGCACATCACACAATTAGATTTATTTTGGAGTAGAAACATTTCATTTGAAATAAAGAACATTGTATTTTTACTATCAATTTCTTCTGAGTAGAAAGGACATATTGCTAGTATTATTAAAGACTACTTTCTTTCAACAATTTTTTTCAAAGCGTAAAATTGTAATTTCATAGACATTATAGCAGAAGCAAACTACAAACTTGCTCACATATCTCCAAACAAAAGGACTGTATTTTTTACTGGCACGCAGAGTACAACAAATATACATTTATCACTACAATCCTCATGCCGGTATAATTACTTCTATATATTTTTGTTTGTATTTTTGATAACCCAGTTAACCTCATTGGAAGAAAATTTGTGACAACCCAGTGAGAAAATCTCCTGCATTATTCACAGTCAAAAAGTAATATTTTGCAAATGCTACTAAACCAGTCTCAAAGCATGATTTGGTGCCATATTTTCATTAAACATTTTAAAGTTTACAGAGGTAAGACTGGGCAAACAGTTGCTTAAGTCAGGCAGACACAAGTGCCTATGACATGAGTAGGTTCTGTGTGTGGGTCTGAAATGTAAATTATTCAAGATCAACTAATTGAAATAGGCATTAGCAATTACACACTGCCCTGGTTCAAAAATAATTCTCTAACTGCTGCTTCTCAATGAATATCAAGTCATCAACCTGTCCGTAAGTCCCTCTGCCAAAAGGCGTCCCCTAAGGATCTATTCTGGTATCTCTGGTCTTTTCTACCTTAATTAACAAACCCCCTTTTGACTTACTTCATCTTCCTGTCCTGCTTTATGCTGATGATATAGCCCTATTCTGTTCTAACCTCTGTTGTCTTTTCCTTTCCTGTTGTTGTTGTTGTTGTTTGTCTTTTGGCTTTTTCCCAGTAAGGGGTCGCCACAGCGGAACTCCAGTCCGCTAATGATTGGCAGTAGATTTTTACAAAACGCTGAGGTGCCAGCTCGACGCCCAACCTGTATAGGTCAGAAATAAACAATTACTTCTTAACTGATCTAAAACAAAAACAATGATTGTTGGTACCAGGCAAAAGCTCAGTTCTATCTCCAGATCTCTAGAAATCCTTGATTATCTGAATGACACTATTAAACATGTCACTTCATTCAAATACCTATGAATTTGGTTAGACCCCTTCCTCAGCTTCCATCTTCACCTGGACTACACACACAAAAACATGAAATATCTTCCATCTTGGGATAATAGGATCTCCTCTTTTCTATCAATGCCCTGTAGGAATGACATAAGTAAAGGTATCTTACTGGCTCAATGAGAATATTGTCTTGCACTGATTGCTACAACATCTAAAAGAAATGCATCCGCCATTCATTCCATCTTAAATGAGCTATACCAATTCATCACTCACTCCCCAAAAAGTCAACACCACTGGAAAACCATTGAAAAAGCTAACTGACTGCCTATGAAACAATGTTCACATTTTACTCACCTCTGAACTTTTTAATATTATCAAGAAAGATACCTTCCCACCTACTAGCCTCAAACTATTCAAAGATGCACCAACATACAACCTTGGAACTCTTAACCATTCAGGTCTTCTCCACCAAACTCCCCAAACCTAGGCTTCTTTGCACAGATCATGCTTTCTCAGTCATTAGTCTCCAACTTTGGGAGTCTCTCCCCTCTAGCTTAAAGATCATTCCTCTTACTCCATTTTCTGAACAGAAATAAAAGCACATTAGAAGATTCTGGAAAATGCAGCTGCTGTCTCTTTGACCATATAAGTTAACCTTTCCCTACTTTCCTTTCCTCTACATACTTTGCTCTGACTCTACTTTTCATTGTGATTTTTTCAGCATGTCACCTCTGATACCCACTCTGTATATAATGCATGTATATATTGTGCTTTGTCAGTCACTCTGTATATAACGTCATGCATCTATTGCCTTTATACCCTCAACCCAAATCTGATATGAAGGCACAATCTACTGGCACATTTTTATGTTACTTTTAAAAACTACACAGGTAAGTCCAGGTGAACAGATGCTGTGGTCAGGCACGCACAAGTGCCTGCAACACAAGTCACTGAATATATTATATGTATACATTGCATTTTGTCATTCACTCTGAAAATAGTCCAGTAGGGTCTGTGCTCTTCCTAGATTAATACTTTCAAAATAACTAAACAAATCAAATAAATAAATTTATTTACAAGAGGTTACTTGTAAGTAGCAAATATTACATTTATATGTGGAACGGAAAAGTGCTTATGATCGAGTTCATAGGTAAGTACTAGGCTAGCTGCTTGTGGTCCATTTTAAGTCTAGCCAATTTACCTCAAAGGTGAGAATCAAACTTTGCACCTTGTGTTTGTGAAGTAATCACCATAAGCACTATGCCAACCATATGGAGTAATTTCTTAGAGTGGAACAGTACCTATCCCACCAAAAATCCTTTTACTGCAACAATATGTTTCTATCTTCAAACCTTCAAGGTGGAAGTGCATGTCTTCAAACGGTTACTGATAATATAAGGAATTGCCTTGTTCTGCAATGTTTCTTTAGAAGAAAAGGATTCTGTGTTTTATTGCTAAAGATTTTTAGTTAGAAAAGGCATGTTTACTAATATGGAAGTGCTTGTGTATACACAGGCAGACTACAGAAGGGATCATTGAGGTAAATGTTCTATTTAGGGACAGGGATGTGCTTGTGCATACATGGACAGACTACTGAGGGGGTCATGGGGGAAATGTTTCATTTGATGTTTGTGCATACTTGGACAAACTACTGAATTGATCAATGGGGGAAATGTTTACGTTTTGTGTTTGTGCATACCTGGAAATATTGCTGAAGGGATGGGTGGGGTAAATGTTTCATTTTGGTGCTTGTGCATACATGGACATAGTGCTGAAGGGATTACTTGGGGCAAAGGTTCATTGTGGTGCTTGTGAATACTTGGATATACTGCTGAAGGGATCTGTGTGGAAAATTTTCCATTGTGGTGCTTGTGAATACTTGTAGACACTACTGAAGGGATCAGTAGTGGAAATTTTCCATTTCGATGCTTGTGCATACTTTGACATACTTCTGAAGAGATTTCTTGAGGAAATGTTTGATTTTTGTGATTGTGCATTGTTGACCATGCTTCATTTTGGTGAGCATACATAGTTGGACATAGTACTGAAGGAATCGCTTGGGAAATGTTTCATTTTAGTGCTTGTGCATACTTGGACATACTCCTGAAGGAATCGGGGGGATGTTTTATTTTAGACATACTACTGAAGTGGTTGCTGGGCAAAATAATTTATTTTGTGCCATCTTAGTGATTCTACATATGTAGACAAACTACTAAAAGGGTTGCAGGGGGAAATAATTAATTTGTGCATCAGGAAAGTGCTTTTGCATACTTGGAAAAATTACTGAAGGTATGGCTGGGGACAGGTTTGTGGACTATAACTCAGAAATCAAAGGCGAAGCATTGCTTTGAACAATGGATGTGAGCACTGCAAGGATATTGGATTACAAACACCTCATTAGCATACACCATTTTACAAAAATTCTTATTTGCATCTCATTATAATTAAGGCATTTCATATTAGTATAAATGGCCTCTATAAATCTTGCCCTTGATGTGCTCATTCGTAAACATCAGGGATACCCCCAGTGCATTTGTGAAAATGACTATGAATACCAGCCTGAGATTTTATAATAAAGCTGAAATAAGAGTTCCTGAATATGAGGTAATCAGAGTTACCAGTATACATAAAGAAAACTGCTCACAGGTTCAATTTTCTAATGATGTCTTAGACTTTAAAGTCATGGAGAGGAAAAGGAAAATCTGGTGATGATGCTAAAACTCTTTTAAACAGCATGTACCTTATTATTATAGACGTTCTGAAAAACCATGTATATACTGCAAGAAAGGTAGACTGGAAATTCCAGAGCTGGCGAAAGTATCAGTAGTCTAACAAATAGCACATTCTCTTGTAGTGCAGAAGACTATGGTTTCTATTCCCACACCTGGTAGTTGGGTTACTTTCCCAATACTGACACTGCACAGCACTGCAGCATAACAGGGGTGCTGCACACTTGAGTGTGATGTCCTTTGGATGAGATTTTAAATCATGGCTCCATCTGCCTAAGATGGTGTAACCGAGATAAATGTAAAATATCCCATAGCACTTACTGAAAACAGTAGGGGAAGTTTCCCAATGTCTTGGTCAAAGTTCCAATGTTATGTCTGTCTTATAACATGTGCTCACATTGGTACTAATTATATGTGCAATTAAAGACAGAAACTCAAAATTGCAACTCTAAATCAATGAAGTAATTTTCTACATAGTGCAAAGGTGAGAAAATCATAGCAAATAGTAGTGCTACAGTATGATAGTCCATCACAATCATCGTCATCATCATTAACCAAATAGTAGTGCTACAGTATGATAGTCCATCACAATCATCGTCATCATCATTAACCAAATAGTAGTGCTACAGTATGATAGTCCATCACAGTCATCGTCATCATCATTAACCAAATAGTAGTGCTACAGTACGATAGTCCATCACAATCATCGTCATCATCATTAACCAAATAGTAGTGCTACAGTATGATAGTCCATCACAATCATCGTCATCATTATTAACCAAATAGTAGTGCTACAGTATGATAGTCCATCACAATCATCGTCATCATCATTAACCAAATAGTAGTGCTACAGTATGATAGTCCATCACAATCATCGTCATCATCATTAACCAAATAGTAGTGCTACAGTATGATAGTCCATTACAGTCATCGTCATCATCATTAACCAAATAGTAGTGCTACAGTATGATAGTCCATCACAATCATCGTCATCATCATTAACCAAATAGTAGTGCTACAGTATGATAGTCCATCACAATCATCGTCATCATCATTAACCAAATAGTAGTGCTACAGTATGATAGTCCATCAAATTCATTGTCATCATCATTAACCCATTTCTCCCATTTTCTGCATGAGGGCAGGGTGTTGTGTCGACCGTTACCACCTCCCTCATAATTCAATGCCACCCTACTATCTTTTTCGACAGTTATGCCTTACTGTCGCAGGACTTCTCTCACATGATCCATCCATCTTTTTGCTGGACTCCTTCATTTGCTTTTGTGTTCTTCCTTTCTGACCCAAATCTTCTTCACCAGATTGTTTTCTACTTTGCTGGACAAGTAACTGAACTACCACAATCTGTTTTCTTTGATGTTTTCTGCAATTGGTGCTTTTTGGGCTTCTGCTGTGATGGCTTCACTTCTTAATCAGTCCAACAATGTGCATCCTACCCCCTGTCTCAAGCATTTCATCTCCATCACCTCTAGCTTCCTCAGCTGTCTCCCATCACTGCCCATGTGTCTGTACCATACAGTAATACTGATCACACCACTGTCTTGTACACCTTACTTTTCAGCTTCTTTGATATTCATCTGTCACACAATATCCCTGACACTCTGTGCCATTTATCTGCTGAGTCCTGCTTTCTTCACCTCCTGATTCAGACTTCCCTTCTTCTCACCCCCCCCTCCCACATACTTAAAGCTGTTAAGCTGTACCATTATCTTCCTTTCTATTCAAGTGCTCAGCTTCTTCTGATTTCCCCCATTTGCTGCCATGACAACTGTCTTATCTGTGTTCAGTTTCATCCCATGTGCCTTCAGTTTTCCATTCCACTCACCCATCATTTGCAGGAGTCCTTGTTCAGACTCTGTTTGTAATTTCACATGGTCTGCATACAGCAGGTTTACTGATCTGTCTCCTCAAACCTGTTGGCTAATGTGGTCCATTATCAATCAGAACAGCAGTGGGCTTAGAGCTGAACTGAAATTTTCACACCCGCTTACTGGGAACCCCTTTGTGAGACTTGTATCACTGGGCCCTTGTTCATAGGCCCACATTAACTCTATCAATGTTTCTGGGACTTCAAACCATTACAAAACCTTGTCATATGTTTTCTCCAATTCAAGTTATGCCCAGTTGGGCTCTTTCCTTAACTCTAGCTTCTTCTCAATTATCTTTCTCACTGTAAACATTGGGCTCGTTATGCTGCATCCTGATTGGAACATGAACCATTCGTCTCCCATCTAACTTTCCACTACTCTGCTTATTCGTTTATCAGTCACTATCTCCAGAACTTTCATGCAGTGTGACAGGAGTTAATACCTCTGTACTGTCCACAGATGTGCATGTCTCCTTTAGTCTTGTACACTGGCACTAGAATGGTTATTCTGAAGTCATCGGGGATTTCTCTCCATACTGCTTTGAATTCCGTCTGTAGTAATTTCTCCCCCAACTCACCCAAGATCGTGATCAATCTGCTATGGCTTCATCTGAACCTACTGCTCTCCCTGACTTTATTTTCCTTAGTGCTGCTCTTACTTATTCTATGGTGGGCTCTTCTTCTTCTCTCATCATAGGCTGTTTCTGGGGCACTACAGGTTATGTGGGGTTCTTCATTCAGAAGCTATTGGAAGTACTCCTTCCATCTGTCTTTGATGTACTGTGGAATGGTGAGCAGGGTTGTTGCTGGCATCCCTCATGAAGGATGTCTGAAGACTATCGTTTTTATCATTTTGTTTTATCATTCTGTTCTGTTTTGCAACCTGACAGACTTTCTTTGTGTCATCTGCTGTGTCACTTTTCAGAAGCTGGTAGTGTGCCTCTGATACCTTGTTCTTTGCTATTGCAGCTGCTCTCTTAGTTGCTTTCTTAACCAACTAGTATTCCTTCTTAGCCTGGCTTTTTATATCTCCAAAATTTTGCTGCACTCTCTTTTTCTTGTAATGACTTCCTGGACTTCTGCATTCCACGACCAACTTTCCTTATGTACCTTATTTCTCTATGTGGTTAGACTGCATATCTGTTCTGTAGTCCTCACACACATGCTGTATTTAGATGCTGTCAATCTTCTTCAGCTCCACCTACTTCCACTTCTTACACAGGTGCTAGAACCCTGAGTAATTCCTTGAACTCTTATGCCTTCTCTCGGATCAACGTCCAAGTCTTCAGCCTTGTCTCTGTTGACCTTAGGGCCTTCTCTGACCACTGCTTGCAGCTGATTGTGGGGACCAGTGGTTTATGCTGTGGGCTGACTATTTCACTGGGAATGACTTTGCAACCCTTGTTTCTACCCAATGCCCTTTCCTTATTAGGTGGAAATCTACCTAACACAGCATAGAGTAAAATCTTTAATACAGTGCAAAGACACAGAACCTTTTCACCACAGTCAAATAGTATTACCTGTTAGAAGATTTAAAAATTTAAGAGAAAAATAACTTTTTATAAGGGGAAATGTGTCCCTACTAACTTACTATACTAATTTTGAAATTGCTTGTACTGGAGTAAGCAGATTAGGTGGATTTCCATCAAATTATTCTCCTTCCTCCAAGGTACAGCAGCCTCAAGAGTTAGCAGATTTAAATATATGGGCTTGGGGCAAAGTCCCTTTATCAGGGAGGGCAGAAAATAGAAATATTCAGAGCTTTAAAAGAAGACACCTATATGTGCATGCTTTATTAATTTCTGCCGTATTCATGCCAGCATTTCTAGTGATCCTTCTCAGAAAATGATATATTTTGTTTGTATGTAAGCCTACAGTAAACACCAGATCATCATTACATGTAAATACAAATATATATATATATATATATATATATATATATATATTGATAAGGTGAACTGCATGACATTTCTGAATGATAATGGCTGATAAAAATGCTCATGCATTACACAGTCTTTTTCCACACCTGTAGAACACAGAATGCTGTTTATGGCACAATAGACAGACAGTAACTTTAAAGTTTAAGTGACTTGCAAGTAATTAAACATTTTGCATTTAACACGTGGAGTTGAGAAGATAGCTTGATTACTCTTACAAAATGTCACATATGCAGGGATTTGATGAATCTTGTTTGATATTAGAAGACTGAGTCATTAACATAAAACTTGAATTTATAAAATGTACCCAAACAAATTTCTTTCTGCAACTGTGAATAAATACTGACTGAAAAGAAACTAATGTCAGATCAAGCCTTCTAGATGCCTAGATGCTAGATAGATATTAAAGTATTAGTTTGCACTACTTGGCTGTGGTCTGCTGTTTTTCTGCCTTCCTGGGTGCTACTTGGATTTTTGGTTATAAGTTCATATTTTTGGTACCTTTATCCAGTTAGCCTTCTAGATGCCACACAGGGTTAAGGTTAAAAGTTGATCATCACACTCTCCTGGGAATTTACGATGTTGCATATTCCACCACC